>NW_027331935.1:4936063-5236063 GCF_048418815.1 Hemitrygon akajei
TTTTAAAATAACATATATATTTATATATGTTATTTAAATATAAATATAAAGATAAATATAAATATATAGAAACAAATATTTGGAACTTATAAGGAAGGAGTGAATAGTTTAGAACTGTGTTCATTTGAACGAAGAATATATGACAAAGGTAGTCAAAATGGGGCTGTCGACAGCAAAAATGCAAGCAGTCGTTTTCCACTGAGGGTGGGTGGAGCTACAGGCAGAGGTCATGGGTTAATAGTTGTAGATGAAAAGGTTAAGGAGAACATGAGGGGAAACATCTTCACTAAGCGGGTCGTGAGTGTGTGGAACCAGCTACCAGCTACGCATGTTACAAGTGAGTTCGATTTCAACCATTAAGTGATAGTTTCGACGGAAGGGGTATGGAGCACTTTGGCTTTAAAGCAGTTTAAATGGCTTAGCCGAAAGGCCTGGTTTTGTGTTTTACTTTCCTATGTCTCCGTGATCTCTGATTCATAACAGACAACGTGCTGATTAAACAAAGTTCATAGATAATTACCAGAATTTTATTTTTACAGCTTAATTCCCCAAGAATACTCTAACAACGAGGATATGTCCTGAAGTTTTTTAAAGCTGCCCCTTCTCTCTGCCCCACGCGCTGATCTTTTGTAACCATGGTAACAGACAAAATGCTGGATGAACTCAGCAGGACCAGTAGCATCTATGGAACGAGCAAATATGTCGAGCTTTCGGGACAACACCCTTCAGTGGAACTGGAAAGATAGGGTAAAGAAGGCAGATCATGGATTGATTTAGAAGATGCGGGTGGTTGTTCTGTAAAACTCGGAGCTCAGGGTCGGTGTGGAAGCATCTGTTGCACCCGCACATTCTTCGGTAAAGAGAACGGACTTTCTGCTGAAATCAAATCCGACCGGTTCGACAATTCACTGTCATTCAGGTGTGAAATCACTCACTTTTATGATGTATTTAGCAACTTCTGCTGCAGGGAAGACTGATAGATCATTTAATGTGTCTTTAAAAAAATTACCTGGGGTCTCGAACCCTAACAATACCCATTGCAGTGCTGAGAGTTTTTGCTGCGAGTTTTCAGCATTTTATGTTCCCCCGGTCTCGCATCATCTGCAATTATTCTACAAACATTTTCGGAATTCCTTCCAATAATTAGCCCGTGGCATTCCTAACCGCATCATTAACTTGGCTATGTTCCCAGTTATCGTTGCCAGTAATTTTTAAATGCTTGCTGTAACCGCGAGGGTAAGAGGGAGGGAGAGGCTGATGGAAAGGAGAAGAGTGCGGTTTGAAGGGGTGAGCAGGCGGAGGAGGGGCAGGATGAGTGTGTGGAAGCTGGAGAGGGGAAAGATGAAGTTGCGTCGGGAGCAGGCGGAGTGGGAGAGGATTAAAAGATGGGAGACATGGATAGGGCGAGAAACAGGGGTAAGGGAGAGAAAGAGGGGACAGTGAAACAGCTGGAGGGAAAGGGGAGAGAAAGGAAGGGATATGGAGAGCGGAGACAGAGAGATTATGAGAGAAAGGGTGTGAGGCATCGAGAGGGAGTAAGTGCGAGAGGTGGCGAGCGCGGCTGGGAGAGATGAGAAAGAGTTGGAGAGAGGGTGAGTCACAGGTAAGGAGGGGGAATAGGGTAGGAGAGAGAAAGGTGGGAAAAAGGGGGAGAAGGGAGAGAGGGTTCAGCAAAATGGGGGTGACGATGATGGAGAGGTTGCGAGGAGGGTTGCCTGAGAGAAAGTAAGGGTTGTGGACGAGGAGGTGTGTGGGAGGGGTGAGAGCGAAGCGCAGTGGGCAGGAAGGTTGAGTGAGCGGGAAGCATAGGAGATAGGAATGAGTGAGGTGTGCGGCAAGGAGAGAGGGGTGTGCAGAGGTACTATTTGCATCTCCTGATCACAAGGCCACCAGATTCAGAGGAAATATGGAAAAGGGTATCTGCGTGGGTGGAGATTAAAATTTGGAAAGGACATTACTGATGGTATCAGAAATAACTTGGTCATTGTGGAATGGGACAGGCTGCTTTCTGGCAAAGTTCCAATAAGCGGGAAACTTTCAATGGTGAAATTTTGAGAGTATAAATTTGTATGTGCCTGTCAGAATATAAGGCAAGAATGACTGCATCAGGGATCCTTGATTTTTTGAGAGATGTTGTGGCTCTGGTTACGAGATAAAAGGGAGTTCCACAGTAGGTGTAGGCAGGTCGGTAATGATTGAGTATACGAAATGCAAGGTAACAATTAGAAAGGAATCAAGTGTGCTAAATGAATGTTTTGGATGAAGGCCGGGACTAACGGATTACACAGATCAGAACAAAAGGACTGCAAGGCATAACACTGGTCCTCTGAAAGATCTGAACAATAAACGATACCTGGAGACAAAGGAGATGGGGTGATGACGAGATGGAAGAGATGGATATTCTGCATCTGAATTTACTCAGGAGATGAATACAGAGTCTGCATAAGTACTGAAGTCCTGGATCCTTTGTGCATTAGAGAGGATCCTCTGTTTCAGAAAGGGTCTAAAACTCAGTGAGAATGTTTTAGGCAGGTAAGTCAGGTATCAGTAGTGCGAAAGATATTGGGAGCTATTCCGAAGTATAGGATATATGAATTTTTTGATAGACATTGACTGATTATGGATAGTCAGCATGGTGTCGTACGTGGTTGGTCTTGCCTCGGCAATCTTATAGATATTTTTGAGGGTCTTACCCGAAAGTTGATGAACACAAGGCACTGGGTATCTTCATGGATTTTGGAAGGGAATTGCCATGGTCTCGCATGGGAGGACAGTCAAGATGGTCCAGTTACTCGGCATTCAATAAACTGGATAAGACATTGTCCTGGTGGGAGAAACGAGAAAGTAGCAGCAGATAGTTACTTCTCTGACTGGAGGCGTTGTAGGTGTATAGTAGACTTGGCCCCAGCGCAGGTCGATGAGATTAGGCAATGTAAATTCCTCGGCCGAAGGGCCTGCTTCTGTGCTGTATTTTTCTATGACTGTATTACTCCTTGATTTCCGATCCAGACAGCGAGTTGATTAAATAATAATCCAAAATAAATATCAGAAGTTGAATTATTCACAGTTTATTCCCCAAGAATATTCCAACAATGTAGATATGTTTAAAGTCGTTTCACACTGACCCTAACCCAATGCCCCACAAGCTCCCACTCGCCGGTCTTTCGTAACCACGGCAACACACAAGATGCTGAAGGAACTCAGCAGGTCCGGCAGCAGCTATGGAACTGAATCATAATTCGATGTTTCAGGCTGAAATCCCTCGGCGGAATTGGATATGAAGCAGGAAGAGGCCCCATCATTGATTTGGACGATGCGGGTTGTTGTTCTGTTTGACTCTGAGCTCAGGATCTCTGTGCAAGCAGCGGCCTGTCCGTGTACTTTCCTCAGAACAGGAAGCGGACTCTCTGCTGAAATAAAATCTAATCAGTTTAACAATTCGCTCTCATTCGGGTGTGAACTAAGTCCCTTTAATATTGTATTTAACCATTTCAGCGGCAGGGTAGACTGACAGAAATTTTAACATAATTTAAAGAAAATTGCCTAGGGTCTCGAACCTGCAACCTTACCATTTACAGTTGCTGGCCTGCTTGCTGCAAGTTACCACCATCTTGTGGGGTCAGAATGTTATCATCTGCAGTTGGGTTAACAATAATCTTCGAAGATCTTTTAAATAAATCAGTCAATGGCATTCTCAATTGCGACTTTCCTTAATATGATGAATATTACCTAGGAAGTGGAACCTGCTGCGTTCCCAGTTACAGATTCCTGGAATCTTTTAAATGGCGTTGAAGTGAGGGTGAGGGGCAGGAGCAGAGTGAACTGTGAACAGGATCAACAGGGAGCTGAAGGTGAGGGTGAGTGTAAGGGGAGGCAGCAGGGAGAGAGAAACACGGAGGGGGATGGTTAGTGAGAAAAGGGGAGGGAGAGGGAGGTAGAGAGATTAGAGAGAGCGCTGGAGAACGAGAGAGATAGACGGAGAGAAATGGAGTGGGACGGATTGTGAGTCGGTGAGTGAGAGGGGTAGAGAGGTTTGGAGATTGAAAGAAAGAGGAGAGAGGAGGAGATAGAGGGGAGGGAGTAAGGGAATATGTGAACGCAAGGGAGAGTGTGAGGGATAGGAGTAGAGACGGAGTGACATTGTGTGAGTTAGAAAGAGGAGCTGAGGATTGTGGGGCGAGAGAGTGAGTTGAGCGAGGATTATTGAGAATGTGAGGCATTGGTGGGATGAGTGAAGGACGGGGTAGTGAGCATGAAGGGCTGAGTGATAGTGCAGGCGAGCAGAGGGGGATGAGTAAGACGTATGTCAATAGTTTGCGGTGTGGACTATGCAGTGACGATGAAGAGTGACTGAGATTGGCGGCGAGGACAAATGAGTGAGTGAGAATGCCCTCAATGAGAGAGGGGTGAGGGAGCAGTTTGAAGCAGTAAGTAAGGTGCGTGGTGCAGAGTGTAGGGTGAGTACGAGTGGGTGGTGAGAGAGGAGGGGTGAGGGTGAATGGTGCTGTTGGGAGAGAAGAGGGAGAGGAATAGAAAAGAGACCTGAGTGAAAGAGACATGGATGAGTGAGAGAGGCACTGTGTCTTGTCAGAATTATTAGACAAGATATTTATTCATTGAAAGAGGCAAGGATGTTAGAAAGGTCTACAACAAGTCAGTGAACAAATCCACAGTGAGATTACGGTTCCCAGTCTCGCGATTCCTCACGGGGAGTAGTAGTAAATCATAGGAATGCCAGTGTTTCTTGCTGCCTGTGCCACATCAATGGACCATCTTCCTAACTGCAGTGGTCGCTGTGTCAAAGCTTCACAGCCTCTTTCTTGAGAAGAGGGAGAATACATTTGTGGAATTTTCCTCACACGATTCCCTTTCACTCCACTGTGAGTTACGATTATCATTGTCCCCTGCAAGACTCTTGTCATTCCCGCCACGCCAGTCATCTGGATTTCTTTTTCTTTCCATTTTCGGTCTCATTTCATACCTCCCATTCCTCTGCGATCCACTTCCCCATCCCCCTCCACTTGTGACATGCTCTTTCTCAATGGCCTTACTTCCGTGGGGATCTCTCTTCCCAAACACCCTCCTCCTGTGGAATACCAGTTGTCCATCCCTCTACGGTGTGAATTCTTCCACTAGCTCCTGTCAATTATTTCCCACCACTATTCCACCCTTTGTAGGATTCCTTTTAACACCTCGTCCCCTTTGACCCCCTCATGTCGGAAATATTTCGCTCCGTCAGGGAATCAGTTGACCGAGCACACTGGAGCTGGGACGTGAGGGTCATTGACGGTGATCGGAACTTCAGACAGACATTTCCAGAACGTTTGATGATTCGTGAATTTTACTTCATTTTATTGTAAACACATAGACGAGGAACAGATCCTTCGGGTCCAACAATTTCATGCCGTCCAATTACAACTATACGAACAATTTACTTACGAAACTGTACATCCATGGGAAGTGGGAGGAAACTGAAGTACCTGGAGGAAACCCACACGATGAGAGAACCCCAGCGAGAGAATGCGTGGTACCTGGCCTCTCGTAACGGAATGAGTTAGGGCATGTGACAGAAGATTATGTATGGGAGCTCATTTGAAAGTCATTTGCATTAAAGGGAAATATGATCAAGGTTTATTTTGTTCAGTGAGTGGGTTGATATTACAACTTGGATGGTATCAAGATTTATCTGGCAAATGTGGAATGGGACAGGCTGCTTTCTGGCAAAGGTGTTCTGAAATGCGGTTAACATTCAACAGTGCAATTGTGAGAGCATAACGTTTGTATGTGTCTGTCAGAATAAAAGGCAAGTATAACTGGTTTAGGGAACCTTGTTCTATGAGAGATGTTGAAGCTCTGGTTAAGAGAGAAAAGAAGTTTCATAGTAGGTATGGGCAGGTGGTGACAAATTTACTTACTGAGTACAGAAAATGCAAGAGAACACTTCAGAAATCAGGAGTGCGAAAGAAATGCGTGACGTAAAGGCCAGTACTGATGGATCATACAGATAAGAGCAAAAGTATTGGTCCTCTGGAAGATCAGAACAGTACTTCATACATAAAGCCAAAAAGAGATGGAGGTGAGCGTACGCGGAATTTTGGATCTGTAATTACTCAGGAGATGGACATAGTGTCTGCAGAAGTGAGGCAAACCAGCAGCGTGGTCAGGAAACCAATACGGATTGGAGAGAAGTAGGTGTTTGCTGAGTTCATTCAAATTAGGGAGGATAAATCCCTAAGCACTGAAAAGACCTTCCCTCAGATCGTGAGGGATGCAAGTGCAGAATTTGAGGGGCCCGACCAGAGTTCTTTAAATCATTCACAGAGACAGGTGAGATGGAGGAGGTTGGGAAGATAGCTAATGTTCATCCACTGCTTCATAAATGTTCCAGAAATAAAACTGGAAATTAGAAGCCAAGGATCTTGATATCAGTCATTGGAAAGCTATTGAAAGCTATTCTAAGGGACCAGATAGATGATTAGTTGAAAGATATTGAATAATTAAGGATGGTTGGCATGACGCTGTTCATGATCGGTTGTGTCACAGGAATCATATAAAAGACAAGATAGTAGGTTTTGCCTACATGAACTTTAGCAAGGAATTCGCCAAGGTTCCTTATTGGAGCTTAGTCAAAAAGATTCATTTGTTCAGTATTCAAAATAAGGCAGTACATTCAATTAGACATTGGTTTGGTGGGAGAAGCTGCAATGTGTTAGTAGATGGTTACCTCTCTGACTGGAGGGTGTGACCAATGAAGTGATGGTTCGTTTGTTCTTTGTCATCGAAATCAACAATCTGGATGATAATGTAGTTGACTGAATCAGCAAGTTTGCGGATAACGCCAAGATTGGGGGTGTAGTAATCAGCATCTATGGAACTGAATAATGTCAATGCTTCAAGCAGAGACCCATCAATGGAATCTGAAATGAAGGGGGAAGAGAGATTATGGATTGATTTCAAGGGTCAGGTTGTTGTTTGTTAAACTCTGTGCTCAGGGTCTGTGTGTAAGGTGACATTTCCGCGTACATTCCCCGGAACAGGGAGCGGCCTTTCGGCTGAAATCAAATCCAACCGGTTCCAAAAAACACTCTCATGCAGCCGTAAAGAAAGTCACTTTAATGTTGTACTTATCTCTTTCTGCTGCAGGGAAGAGCAAAATAAACTTTAACGTGATTTTAAAAGATCACCTCATGTCTCGAACCCGCAACATTAACAGTTACCCTACTTGCCGAGAATTTCAAGCATATTATGTTTATCTCAGACTCGTATCATCTGCAGTTGGGTTAAAAATATTGTTCAAGGATTTTTTTTTAAATAAATTATTCCACGAGATTCCTAACTGCGACTTTCCTTAAGATAAAGATCATTACTATAGTGTCTGGAATCTGCAATGCTCCCAGTTACACTTTCCACAAACCGTTTAAATGTTGGTGATGGTGCGGGATCGAGGGAGAGGGAGGTGTCAACAGGGTGATGGAAAAGCTGAAGATGAATCTGAGTGTGAGTGTAGGTAGAGGTGGAGAGAATGTGAGGGACGGCGGGACAAAGAGAAGGAAGATCGATGGCCAGAGAGAGGAGATAGAGAGAGAGTGCGAGAAATGTGTAGAGGGTACGTGAGACAGGTAGAGATTTTGGAGAGAAAGCGGAGGGCGAAGGTGGAGAGGCAAACGCGTAATGGAAAACGACTGCGTGTGGGAGTGTGTGGGATAAGAATAGAGATGTAGCAAGTGTACATGATTTAGGGAACGTGGTTGGGAGAGGGGGAGGAAAGGTGGTGAGGATTGTGCTGTGAGAGAGGAGGGGAATGAAAAAGGGGTGTGCATGATGGGGCGAGGTGGAATGGCTGAACGAGAGGGGCAGCGAGCAAGGATGTCCGTGAGCACAGATGCGAAGAGAGAGGGATGAGTGAGATGTGAGTCGAGGAAAGAGTGTTTGTGGATATTCAGAGAGGAGGGAAGGATGATCGAGTTGTTCAGCGGGACAAGGCTGGTGAGTTGCAATGCCGTCAGTGGAAGAGGGAGTGGACGACTGGTTTGAGTCCGAAATAGTGAAGGAATGTGGTAAGAAAGCAGAGATGAGGGAGAAGGGCGCAGGGCGGAGTGGGAAGGGTTGGCAGGGTCAGGGAGAGGCAGGGTGAAGTTCGGCTGGGGTAAGGAGGCACGGATGAGTGAAAAGATGCACTGTGTCTTGGCAAAATTATCAGATCAACTACTTGTTCATCCGCAGTGCCAAGGATGTTAGTCATGGTTGATCAGAAGGCACTGAACAAATCAATGGCACACGATTCCCTGTCTTCATATTTCACATTAGGTGTTAGACGGCACTCGATTCCCAGTCTTCATATTTCACATTAGGTGTTAGACGGCACTCGATTCTCAGTCTTCATATTTCACATTAGGTGTTAGACGGCACTCGATTCCCTGTCTTCATATTTCACATTAGGTGTTTGACGGCACTCGATTCCCTGTCTTTATATTTCACATTAGGTGTTAGACGGCACTCGATTCCCTGTCTCGCTGTAGCACACCGGGAATTTTACTCTGCACTGTTCCTATTGGCTTGCCCTCCATGCCCTCCAAAAGCTCCTATCCATGTACTTATCCAAGTTTCTCAAACAGATATTTTTAAGATCTCAGACATAGTCAGGAATCAAAAGGTTAATCATGCTGTGACTAATGATCTGAGTTTCGTATATTACAACGTAGTAAGACTGTATGGAAAGGCAGATGACCTATTGTAGCCATTAGACGGTGCAGGAAGGCAAGACTGGCAGCTTATTATTCAGCTGTTCCATTATTTAGATGCAACGGAATTCAGCGGGAGGAAGTGATGAAAGGGGCCTTGTGGCGTTACTACTCAGGGAAAATGTCATGTCATTGCTCAGTCAGGGAAAACCGAAGAACACTTACAGACAGACCAGATACTCACACATAAAACACTGAAGAATACAGCATAGGAACAGGCCATGTGGCCCAAAATGTGCCGCACCAGACAGCAAGCTAATCGCAACAGCCTAACACTTATCCCTCCTACCTACACCATATCCATATCCCTCCGTCTTCCTTAAATCCATGTGCCTATTCAAAAATCCCTTAAAAACCTCTAATGCCTATGCCTCTTTACCAGGTAGGATATTCCAGGCATTACCAATTCACTCTACAGTGAATCTTAGCCGTAACCACCTCCTTGAATCTAACCTTTCTCACCTTCAATGCATGCCCTGTGGTATTAGGCATTTTGACCTTCGGAATCAGAAACACAGTCCACTCTATCTATCCCTCTCATAATCTTGTAAATCTGTCAGATCTCCCCTCAGCCTCGAGCGTTACAGAGACAATAATCCAAGTTTATCCGGTTTCTCCTGATAGCTTATGGACTCTATACTGGCCAGCATTCCAGTAAACATCTTCTGCACCCTATCCAAAGCCTCAGCACCTTTTCTGTAGTGCAGCAACTAGGACTGTACGCAGTCCTCCAGATGTGGCCTAACTAGAGTTTCATAAATGTATAACATAATCTCCGGACTTTTCAAATCTATGACTCGACTAATCGAGGCAACCATTCCATAAACATTCTTAACCACCTCTCGACCCGTGGAGCCACAATGAGATTGGATCCCAGATCTCTCTGCTCTGCCACACTGTTAAAGATCTTACCCTTAACAGTGTATTGTCTCTTTGCAATTGCCCTATCGAAGTGCAACATCTCGTATTTATCTGGGTTAAGCCAGTTCTGAGTTCAAACAGCCAATTTACCGCAGAACTCGTGCATCCTTATCGGCTGGATTCGCCCATCCATGAAGGACTTTGTCAAAAGCCTTACTAAAATACATGTAGACAGCATCCAGTGCCCTACCTTCATTCATCACTCTTGATGCCTTGTCAAAAACCTCAAAGCAAGTTAGTAGGGCAAGACCTACCCCACACAAAGCTAAGATGCCCCTCCTAATTAGGCCAAGGTTTCTAAACATTCATATAATCTATAGCGAAGAATTTGCTTCAGCTATTTCACTCACACTGAGGGAAGACTAACCATTCTGCAGTTTCCAGTATTTCCCCTTGTTCTTTTCATAAAGAAAGGTGGAACATTAGCCACTTGCCAGTCATCTGGGTCGTGCCTGAGGCTAGCGGTGACACAAATATGCTGGTTATTGACCCAGAAATCTCATTTCTTGTCTCCTTCAACAACCTGGTGTAAATCTCATTGGGCCCTTGGCCCTCGGTCCGATCCGCTTTAATACTCTCTCGGTGGCCCAACACTTCCTCCTTCTTGACTTCTAAATGCCCCACAGTTTTTATACATTCGATACTGATTTCCTGGTGCTCCATATAATTTCCCTGGTAAATACTGAATCCACGTACTCATTACGTGCCTCACTGACATTCTCTGCATCCAGGACTACGTTCCCTCTTTACCATTGTGTCGTTGCACTCTCTATCCTCCTGCTTTTGATATATGTATAGAATGCCTTAGGATTCTATACATGCATGCCATAATTCTGCCAATGACTTTTCATGGCTTCTCTTGGATTTCCTATAACCCTTCATTAGTTATTTTCTGACGTCTTCATACACCTGATGTGTTTTGTTTTATCGTAACTTCTGAACTTTACATGTATTTCCTTTTCCTTCTTGACTAAATTCATCACTTCTGTGGACATCTGCCATTCTCCTATCCTGCTATTGCCATTCCCCTATCATGCTATCCCCGTCCTTCCTTCTGACATGAACATACCTCTCCCCTACTATGTACCATTGATCCTTAAACACCCTGCACAAATATCTGATGTTGGCCTGCCAGACAAAATGTTCCCAATTAACGCTGCTTAGTTCCTGCCTAATATCCTGGTAATTTGCCCTACTCCAATTTAAAATACGCCTACTGGAACTATGCCTCTTCTCATCCATCGTTCTCCTGAAAGTCATGATTTGTGGTCAACGTTCCTTAACTGTTCATCCACTGAAATGTCAGTTACCTCGCCAGACTCATTACCCAACACCAGATTCAGCATGGGCCCTCCTCTCGTTGGAGTGTTCATATATTAATTTCAGAAGACTTCCTGTCTACACTTAACAAATTCGGCCCCATATAAACCTCTGCTCTAAGTCGGACCCTGTTTATATTAAGGACGTCGACATCCACAATGACAACAACCCTATTATTTTTTTTTACAAATTTCCTTACTCTGATTACATATCTGTGCCTCAATGTTCCGGTGGCTGTTAGGGAGTCTGTAGTGCATCAGTGTGATTACACCCTCCTTCGCCCTGAATTCCACCGAAATGGACTCAGTCTGACCACTGACCACTATATCTCCTCCTCTGAGTGCAGCTATGCTACCCCCCTCCTCCCCCCTCCCAACATACTTTGCCTCCTCTATCTTTTCGAAAACTTCGAAACCCTGGTTCATTAATAACCTATTTTTGCCCCTCTCACAACCAACTTTCAGTCATGGCTACAACATCGTAACTTTATGTTCTGTTCCATGCTCTAAGTTAGTCACCTTTACCTATAATACTCCTGGTATTAAAATATAGACACTCAAACTATCCGATCAATCATACCTGTTACATCAACATGTTCCCTTATATCTACCTTCTAGTCCGATACTTCCCTTATCGACCTGGATCTCCAGTTCACAGCCACATGCAAAAATAGTTTAAACTCTCCTGAGTAGCATCGGCAAACCTCCCGGCCCTGATATTGGATCCCCTTCAGTTCAGGTGCAGCCCGTCCCTTTTATACTGGTCATCCCTTCCCGAGAAAATGTTCCAATGTCATCATTCGGTCGTGCCATCACCCCACTCCTACCTTCAGTAGACTTGGCACAGAGAGTAATCCGGAGATTACAACCTTGGACGTCCTTCTCGTCAGCCTCTTTCCAACTCTATATACTCACTGTGCAGGATCTCTTTCCCCTTTCTGATTATGTCATGGTTCCAATCAGCACCACAAGCTCTGGCTATCTCCCCGCCCACTCCTTGAAAATATCCTGCAGACGTTCTGACAGAGTTTGACTCAGTATCAGTATCAGTATCAGTGACAATTTAAAAGGATATATCCGGCATTGGGGGACTTGATTGTAAGGGAAGATTGAATCGGTTGTGACTTTGTCCCTTGGAACGCAGAAGATTTGGAGGATTTTTGATGGAGGTCTACAAATTTACGAGGGGTATAGATGGGATACATGAGATAAAGGTATAGGAAGTGTGAGGATTAGGTCAGGCGATAGAGGTAAGTGAGACTCCCATTTTAATCAGCACACTATTCCCTCTCTGGCGCTCATTTTCGATCAGTATGTCTCTCCCTCTAAGGCGGCCATTCTGACAACAGTTCTTACTTAAATTCTTGCATCATTTCCTCAACAGCGCCCATTCTCAAACTGCTCATCACTGCCTCCACAGGCAAAACTTCTGGCCATTTGGAAAATCCGGATTGTAAGAGAAACAAATTGAACAAGTATTTCCGGCGAAGTTTGGATCAAAAAACAATGCTTGTGAAATGGAACCGTGTGCGAGGGGTTTCTTGTGACAATAGTTGTCCGGATGCAAATGCGATAATTTCTCAGTAATAGAGTTAATAAAGGAATTGTAGCAAATTCCCCTGAATTGAGTGGTGCTGAGAAAATATTTGACCAGATTTATTCCAGTTGAGTGTGAATATATATAGTCAAAGGTGTTTGAATTAAATTCAGCAGGATAGCGGGTCCCTGTACCTGAAAAGGTGAAGGACGTTTGAGCGAAAACTATACCTACGCCGGGCAGTCCTGCTTACACACGGGGTGGAGATCCGACCCTCCCATAACCTGGGCTGGATCAAACTAGCAGCCTGCGACTCGCTGAGTTAAGCAGACACTCCGCCCCACTGGTTAGATGAATGAAAATGAATGATCGACACGGAAATCCGGACAGAATGATTAACGCAGCCTGTTTGTTCACCTCTTTAGGGTTGCTACATTTGCCCCCTACTCGCCTCCTCCCGCTGTCAGACCCGTCCTGAGCAGGTGGAGTTAGTGCGAGCCGGACTGCAGCAGTCCCAGCCCTGTCCATCTGTAATGAGCGACGGACACGTCACAGCCGAGTGGCCTCGGGAGCAGCAGCTCAGACTCAACTCTCCGGACAGGGGGAACACACCGGTGTCGGAACATTGTCGATCACCCGGGAAGTCAGACTGTGATCTTCCGGGACCACACTGAACGCCATCCGGTCACAACATCAGAGGTAAGCATTGTCGATGATTCTGTACAACTATTTAGCATTTACAGCGAGTGTTGGCGTTATTCGTGATCGTGAGTGAATTTAGTGGAAGCAGGGAGTCCTGACATGTTCATGTTAGCGAGTCAATTACTGTCAAATGGATTAATAGAAACGAGAGTGGTTACTACTGAGTGCGAGCAGAAGTAATCATTCATCCCGGTAGTAACATATGAATTATCCCACGGGGTTGTGACTCGTCACCAATCTTTCTCAAACAAGAGAAAATCAGCAGATGCTGGAAATCCGAGCGACACACACACAATGCTGGACGAACACTGCAGGCCAGGCAGCATCTCTGGAAAAAAAAGGGGCAGTCGACCTGCGAGACCCCCGGTAATGTTCTTTACACCGCGTCATTGGTTCTACCGCTCTTTCCTGCAGCCGAAAGGATTAAATACATTATTAAAATTTCTTCACGCTTGATTGACAATGTCTTGGAGAACCGGTTGGATTTGATCTCAGTAGATCGGCCGCTCCCTGTTCTGTGGAATGTGCACGGACAGGCAGCTGCTGACACACAGACCCTGAGCACCGAGTCTCACAGAGCAACAAGCCGCACCTTCCAAATCAGTCAATCATCTGCCCTCTTCCGCTTTCCATTCCAGTCCTGATGAGGGACTCGCTGAACGACGTCACTCTCTAAACCCATGCATAAATGCTGGCTGACCAGCTGAGTTCCTCCAGCACTGTGTGTGTTCCCTTGTTCACGAGAGATCGGTGTGGGGCGATGCGCGGGGTTATTTGTACAAAATGATACACTGGAATATTCTTAGGGAATTAATGTGAGAATATTTCAGCTTTTGATATTCATTTCGGATCTTTATTTTTTTAAAAAAAAGCAGTTGTCTCTTCATTGGATCAGCAATCAAAGAGATTTTCGTTCAAGCTAATTTAAGCTATTTGTTCCTACCGTCACCTGTTTGCACGATTGACATTTTCCACAGGTTAGAGAAAGATTGAGATCAGCTCTAGAACAATGGCCACCTGTTTCAAAGCAATGGTGCGGGAGCGGTACAGCAAGCACCTATTCCGTTTTCTTAGTTTCTTATTTCAGAGGAATACAACTATTGTTCCTGTGCCGATTGAGGGTGTTTTGATTTTTTCTCCACAATGACCAGTGGAAGCATGTTTTTGATTCTGTTTAAGGCCAAGATTGTTGATACACAGCGGGTTTGAAGTGTTACAGGTATGGACAGGGCGCAATACGAAATGAAATTTTAGATCTGTTCAGCCATGATATCATTATCTGCAGCAGGAGTTTCGAGGGGCCGTGTAATCCAGTTATGCGTGTTGGTATGTTGACTGGAAAAGTTCTGACAATTTGATTAGGGTAAGCCAGTATAATGATTGCATTCCGAAAGGGAGATATGATTTTATTTTATAGTTGAATTGAAAACAAATGTTAAATTGATTAGTTATTTGCATGCAGATCTGTGCGTTAATTATGTGCCCCTGCTGTGTTAGAGGATCGAATTTATGACTAACCCGGTGAGCTGGGCAGCACCGTATCAGACCCAGAGACACGCTGTTGGTTTCCCCGTTAATCCCGGTGCAGACTCCCTGTGGCTCTCTTGCACCAGCTCTCAGCCCCACCCCGCCCACTGCTCGACACGCGCGCTCTCGCGGAGCTCGTTCTCCTCGCGCTCGTGGGCTCACGCTGAGGCCATTTGGAACCTTGCGTGCTCGTCAGGTGACGTGCGAGTTATGCAGCTCTATTGATGCCAGAAAATGTCAATTTGTGCATCATTTCAGACTGAACACTCCGCGCAGGTTAAGCTGCATTGTCCAGCTCCATTGTCGCTCGCCCGGGAAGTCAGACTGTGGTTTCCCCGGACCGCACCGAACGCCATCCGGTTATAGAATCAGATGTAAGTGTTGGCACCGATAACAGGGTATAGGTTTTATCTGTTTCCCTGCAGGAGAAAGGGTTACATAAGATATGAAAGCGACTTTGTTCATACCCAATGAGAGTGAGTTGTCGGAAGAAATGGATTTTTCAGCAGAAAGGCCACTCCCTTTGTGGGGAATGAGCGTGGAAAGGCAGCTGCTGACACACAGACAGAGTCTTACAGAACCACAACCCGCACCTCCCGAATCGATCAATCTCGCTTCCCTATCCCTTCCTTTCCAGTACTGATGAAGTGTTTCGGTCCCATAGGTCGACTGTTTATTTCCATCCACAGATGCTGCCAGGACTGCATCCATGGATATTGAAATCATATCCAAACTGTCAAAATATACCTGGGAATTAAGAAGAGATCGCCGCGGAGGCTCCAGTGGTCGGAGGTCCCCACATCGCACCATTGGTCTGAAGCCGGACGGACAAGGCGTGGGCCCGACTATACGGCCCTTTCTCTGTGACACTCCCGACCTCTACATCAACTCCATCCATCCTCCCCCAAAAATATTGGATTTTGTGACCCAACTCGATACAAACAGCACACTGCACACTGAACCAGTAACGCGGCGCAGCCCGGCGAATCCCATGATAGATTTTGTTTTCCCTCGGAAATCAAATTAAACGTCCATTCAGGCATTTCAAAATACGTGTACACCCCCCCCCCCACCACACCGGGATCTGACGTCACGTGTGCGGTATTTTACGTCATACACCTGCTGCCTGCTTGCGCTGAGACAGGTCAACGGCTGAAGTGTTTATCACGTCACTGCGCCCCCACCGGCGCTCTCAACAGAGTATTTACAAGCCGCGTTGTTCACATTGATGCGAAGAGATGTCAATCATTGTTTGCACCCAGTAGCGGCGGTGGACCTGCAAAGAGGGTGTTATCTCTGCTGTTCAGCGTCCCCTCTGGCTTCGGACTCCCCGTTAAAGGTGAATAAACCTCAGTAAATGTAAATGTCCCGCTTTTTGATTTATTTCCATTTCCTTCCGAGTGAAATTGAGGGCATTTGTGAAGCGTTTCCTGCTGAGACACAAATATCGCTGAGAGGTAAGAGGAGAGCGATCGGCCCGTCGTCCTGATGCCCGCTCCTGAGGGAGGGGGAATGAAGGATACAGGCAGAAGGAAGGAGAGGGGGGATTTTGTTGAAAGGATAAGGATGGTCTGAGCGGGGTCGGACAGGATGTTTGTCCCGTTGGGGAGAAGAGGGGCTCATCTGTGGAAAGTTTTGAGCACATAGTGGTAGTGAGCAGAGGGATTCACAATCTTGGGGGGACAAACAGCGGCAGGCTGTCGTGGGGTCAATGGTCTGGGAAACTGATGATAGGAGTGTTGTTGTAGGGTCAAGGATGGACCGGCCTGGGGTCTTATTGAATGACAGGGCAGGCTCAAGGGGCGATGTAGCCTGCTCCTTTTCCTGGTGTTTGTGTGTTCAATGAGAAGGAATAACCAGCCCTGCAGGATGACCCACTGGATGTTGTATCTGCCGGTGCTTGTAGTCCAGTTGTTCCCAAACTGTCAACAATGTGTCTGAGAGAGGAAATTCAACAGTTCCGGTCTGCCATCGACACAAAATGTATCTTTATATATCATTAATGACATAAAACCGATAATTCTATATTGCTAGTTACACAGAATCGTCTAATGTAGTAGATATTGTATATATGAATTTTCGCAAGGTATTTGACAATGTCCCGCATAGGAGGCTGGACAATGCGGTTCAGGCGCTCGGCATTCAAAATGCGGTAGTAAATTGGAATGGACATTTACTTTGTAGGGAAAGCCAAAGAGTGGGAGCCGATGGCTACCTCTCCGACTAGAGGTCTGTCACAAGTAGACTGCAGCAGGGATCGTCCTTTACTGTTCTGCATCTATACTGCATCTTTACTTCATCTATATCCAAACTGAATGAAAATGTGGTGAACTGGATCAGCAAATATGCGGATGATGCGAAGCTTGGAAGTGCGGTCGACAGCGAGGAATACTGCCATGGCTTGCAGCGGAATCTGGACCAGCTGGAAAAATGTCGTCACAGATGAATGGAGTCGGAATGGAAGCTTTTGGCACCTTGACCTTCATATATCAACATACTGAGTACCTAAGATGGGATGTTATGCTGAAGTTGTATATGATACTGTTGGAGTATAAGTTAGACGATTAAGCGCAGTTTTGGCCAACTTTGCCCTTTCCTTGGTTTCTATTGCGTCCTTAACTTTCCTTATCAGCCACGGTTGCCTACACTTGCCATTTGGGAACAACTTCTTTAATGAAACTAATCCACCCTGCTCTTTGTGAACGTTCCCAGAAACTTCAACCATTTCTGCTCTGGTGTTCATACCTGCCAGTATCCTCGTCCAATCCACCTGGACACCTCCTCCACTCTAATCCTTCTGCAATTTCCATTATTGCATTGCGACCCAGATACCTGCGATACTTCTCCATCTCAAATTGCAGTATGAGTTGAATCATTTTATGATCACTGCCTCCCAAGGATTGCTTTACATGAAGCTCCGAAATAACATCTGGTTTATTATGCAACACCCAATTTAGGGTGGCCTTTCCCACAACTAACAGGATCTTGGACCAAAAGTTGTTATGATGACACGAGTGGGGTAATATTAAAATAAGGTAAACCGCTGGAATCTAGGCATATTTATGGCGAAATACATGGCACAGAATCGGGGTTCGTGTTACAGCCGGTCGAAACTATTTCAGCTGGCAGCTTCCGGTATCAAGTAAATGGTAATGTAAAACAGCTTCATCGGGGGAAATGTATTGTTAGGCGATGAGGCCCGAATACTTACCTGTAACGAAATATAGTTTGTCAACGAAAACTTGGAATATGCAATTATTTTAAAGTCTGGGGCTTCCAGTTTTCGTTTCTTAAAAGGTTATTTCTACTTTCTCCAAAATATCTTCAGCTGCCTCCTTCAGAACCCATAGTGAAGGAGTGAAGACTTCCATAGTGAAGACTGATATCGCCTACGATGTTAACCCCTATTATTAAAACTTCAGCACAATTTTTCAGAGATCGGATATCCACTATTCACACTCTTTACATATCTGTAACGTCTTGGTTAAGAGTTTTGCTACTATGCTATAGGTGTTTCATTTTAGCCGTTCTGTAAGAAAAGTTTCTTCTGCTTTCAGGCTCTTTGGGATTGAGCTGAAATAAGGGTTCAGCTATTCAGCTTAGTGTTGTTGTGTCAGCCATTCAGGTTGATGGAATTGGGAGAAGGGTAAAGAGAATGTCTGTCGGAAGGGTCCCACTCGTGTGGGTCGAGGGTTGTGTTTTTTGCAGGGCTGCGAAAACACAGGAGGGAAAATAAAGGCTAAGGAGGTAAAGGATGCCGTCCCTGTCACAGAAGGTGCTTTGTGCAGGTGAATGGTTTCAAGGAGGAGGGACCAATACTTCCGTGGGGGAGCACGTTTGTTTCAGATGGAGACTTATAAAAAAAAACTACTGTAACATTGCGAAAAGTTTTTCAAATAAGTAATATGCAAATTACTTTGAACTGCCAACATTTCAGTTTTCGGTTTTTGAATGCTTAGTTTCTTAGTCTTTGCATTTCACCCTATTTTCGTCTTCTACTCTTAGATAAGAGGATCTGATTCACAAGTAAGAACGTTCAAAGGAATTGATCAATTGTCCCGGATGTTGGTGCATTAGATTTCAAGGCACTGTATAGTCGAGTCCATACAGTTCGGCCGTCGATTAATCATGGAACCGCTCATGTGGGACATCTTTAATGGCAAAAGGATATCAAGAAAATAATTGAGATTTCCTTTGTTTATTTGGGATTCTGCCACTTAATTCGGACAGGGGAATTTTGTTAGCCAGATTCTAATTAGCGTCAGTCACGTGCTTCTTTGATCATGAACTTGAATTTTGTATTTTCCATCTGGCAAAACAACTCAAATGGGAGGATTATACTCGTGCATTAACACACAGCCTAAAGGCTTGTCAATTGCGATCACTGATCACGCAACAGCTTCGAGTGTCAGTGAAGAAAGACATTTACTTAATCCTGAGTGATAGGGAAAGGGGGCACCCTCCTGTAGTTAAAGGGTCACAAGGGGTGGTTGAATCTGGAGGAGCTGAAGATGGGAGGCTGTCAGAGAGGCTGTCCTATGAAGCGCCGTGCGAAAAGAGTGTCGCATCTATTCCCTGAGTGAGAAATTTTACAGCCATTTACAAATGAATTGGACGTCCTGGCACTGCGAAATTCCTTTGAAGATTCTGTTGTTAATGATGAGTTAATAAATTTCAAATTCATGATGCCATGACTATTTTTCTTGGTGCATGAGGTGGGGGTGGTGGAGATTGTAACTCCCTGGTTATATTTTTTTTACTGCTTTTCTGTACGTATTTCATTTTAGCTGTCTCTTCTGCTTTCAGCCTACTTGCGGTTGAGCTAAGATAAGGGATATTGTTGTTCAGCTTTGTAATATTGTGTCAGCCTATCAAGATGGTAGATATGGAAGAAGATTCTACAGAACACTGGGCGGTGAGGTTTTTGTGACGGGCACTTGTGTGTGTTGAGTTCTTTCCGGCGGGAGCTGGGAGAAGACAGGAGGAAGATGATTGACGATGCTGTCCCAGGTGCATAAGGTGCTTTGTGCAGATGAATGCCTTCACGGAGGAAGGAACAATACCCCTGTCGGGGAGTGAGTTACAGACAACTTCAAGATGAGCTCTAAGTTATGTGCACATTTTCACTCGATTAACAGTAATAGACATTTCTGTTTTCTTTCCTTTTCCTTTTGTTCTACATACTGCTCGATGAAGCTGACATTTGTAAATATACTTTCTTCATAATTATATCCAGGTACGATCTTACCGACAGTTAATTTCATGGGGGCAGGAGATACAAAGTATTCACACAGACTGTGTTTGGTGCGACCAAGAGCATATGCACCCTTGTCTTACAGAGGAACACTTAATTTTCTGTTTGATAGCTATTTATATAAGTAAAAATAAATCACAGGAGGGATAACGTCTAAGGATGCCGTCCCTGTTATACAAGGTGTTTTGCGCAGACGGATAGTGTCAAGGAGGAAGGACAATACATCCACGGGGAAGCACGTTTGCTTGAGTTGGAGACTTGTCCAAAAATAAAATCGTCTGTAATATTGCGATGCGGTAAAAATAAGTACTGTTCAAAAGTGTTTTGAACTGCCAACATATCAGTTTTAGTTTTAATTTGTTTTCCACACTTTACATTTCTCTCTATTTCTGTGTTCTGCTCTTAAGTAAGAGAATCAGATTCAGAATCAAAAGTTCTCATCTGAATTGATCAATTGCCCTGGATGATGGATGAAAACCTTTTCGAGGCGCTGTATAATCTAGACCGTATTATTCGGCCGTCGATAAATCATGGCAGCCGCTGATGTGGGACATTTTGTAAGACAAAAGATAACCATGAAAATAATTGGGATTTCATTTCTTTATTTGAGTTTCTGCCACTTAATTGGGACACGTGAATTTTGTCAGTCAGATACTTATTGGAGTCCGTCACGTGCTTCTTTGATTATTACCCTGAATTTTGCATTTTCTAGGTAGGAAAACAAATGAAATGGGAGCAATACACGCATGCACTAAGACTCAGCCTGAAGGCTTGCCGGATGCGGAATCTGATCACGCAACAGCATCGAGTGTCAGTGAAGAAAGACATTTTCTGGATCCTGATCTATTGCAAGGAGATCTACACACAGGACCCTCTCCTCGTGAAGAGATTGCTTTTGACAAAAATGTGTCGGAACCGTCTTCAAGCTTTGAACATGGGGCAGGTGAGTGGATTGCTAATAGTTGCAAAAGAAAAAAAAAATCAGTCTACTGTCAAAAGTAAGTTCCTGACTAATTCAGCAATCGGTGACAAAATGGAATACTGTGTGAAACTTTCAAGCAGAGAATCAATCAACTGCTGAAACTTTTGTTGCAAAATGTTGCTTGTGGAATAAATTAGTGTAAACCAGCCGACATGCGATAAAATGTATTCCTTTTGCCCTTACTTCGTTCATGCATAACGGCCCAACTGGTTCGCGTCCCCCAATTATGCGCAAATCACTAACCACCCTCCTAGACCAAATCTCTTTGTAATCTGGGAAGAGACTGGTAACAGATGTTGTTGCGGGGTTAAAGGATAGAGTCCTTACAAAGCGGCCGGAATCGAATGCAGTTGATTGACGCCATAAAATAACTTCCGTTCTCCGCTATGGTTCCATGCCATCCTAAACTACCACTTCAGTCTTTATCTCAAAAGCAAATTGTCAAGTTCAGGCAACATTATTTAAAACTTTCCTCTGCACTCTTTCAGTCATTTGGAAATCTGTCCTGCAGGTGACCAGAATTGCTACGCTACTCCAAATTGCGCTCAAAATCAACTTAGTTTAAATTTAACCTAACATGTTATATCCTCGACTCAGTACATTGACCAATAAAGGGCAACGTGCCAACAGCTCTGGTTATGACATCATACAGTTGTGATGCCACTTTCAAGGAATTGTGGATCTACATTCCCAGTTTCCTCTGTTCCACCATGCTTCTCAACGTCTTAACAATCGATGTGGAATTACTACCGAAATATCCTTGCAAAGATCAATATATCACTTTTGATTTGTCTGCATTAAAATCCATTTCGCAGTATACAGTTTATCGTTTCTGGTAATTTCCGTCTTCATCCTGCCAGACCGGTTGCAATCTCCCTGGTGTGTAGCAAGTGGAATTGCACAAGTTCTCATACCAGTGGCGTCACTTTATTTGCGAAAAGTGGTTGAAACGGTGAATGTGGGGTCCCTGGACTGGGGCAGCTCACGGCCTGAAAATGCGGGGTGCCGATGGATGAGTCGATGCGTGACTTGTTGAAGAAATGAGACATCAGAAGACCCGGGGAGAGTGTGGGGTCTGCGTATGCAGGATGTTGTTTGAGGAGATGACGTTATCGATTTGACCTTGACAAGTCTAATGGACAGTGGCACAATGCACCCGGCATAGAATAAAGTAGGGTCTTAGATTAGCCGACTTGTACACCGGGAAGATATTGATAGAGCAACGTGTTTCTCAGTCAAGAGTACACCTGAAACCTCCCGTGGTACGAGCTGTCAGATGGCTATCAACACACGATTCCTGGTGATGATCAACTTGGGAACAGGAATAGACCAAGCAGAGTGCATGTCTTTTGAATCGGTGTTCTGAACCTTAGTCTATGGACCCCTCGGGTAATGTAGGGGTATATGGCGTAAAAGTGTTTGGGAAACTATCATTTGGAAAGATTCTTTTGTACGGAATGGTAACAATGACATAGGAAGCAAACTCAATCGGATCCTGAAAAGAGAGCTGGGTAGAAAGCTTAGAAGAAGGAACTCCAGGGTACTAATTTCGGGATTGCTGTTCACGCCACGCGCCGGTGAGGGTAAAAACAGAATGATTTGGCAGATCAATGCGTGGCTGGGAAACCGGTGTGGGGGGCAAAGCTTTAGGTTGTTGGATCATTAGGATCTTTTGTAAGGTATGTATTACCTGCTCAGAAGTGTCAGATTTCACCTGAAGCCAAGGGAGACTATTATTCTTGCTGTCAGGTTTGTTAGAGCTGTTCGGTAGTGTTAAACTAACTTGGCAGGGTGTGAGAGCACGAGAGAAGAGACTAATGGTTGACATCGTTCCTATCATTCGGCGACCAGAACTGTACACAATACTCCAACTTTGGCCATACAATTTTAACATTACAACCCAAATCCTATACACAATGCTCTGATTTATAAAGGCCAACATACCAAAAGCTTTCTTCACCACCCAATCCACATGTGATCCCACCTTCAGGGAACTATGCACCATTATTCCTAGATCATTCTGTTCGACTACATTCTTCAATGCTCTACCATTCACCATGTCTGTCCTATTTTGATTATTCCTACCGAAATGTAGAACCTCACACTTCTCAGCAGTAAAGTCCATCTGCCATCTTTCAGCCCACTCTTCTAACTGGCCTAAATCTCTCTGCAAGCTTTGAAAACCTACTTCATCATCCAAAACGCCACCTATCTTAGTATCATCTGCATACTTACTCATCCAATTTACCACCCCATCATCCAGATCATTAATGCATATGACAAACAACAATGGACCCAGTACAGATCCCTTAGGCACACCACTAGTCACCGGCCTCTAACCTGATAAACAGTTATCCACCACTACTCTCTGGCATCTCCCATCCAGCCACTGTTGAATCTATTTTACTACTTCAACATTCAATAAGATATAAGGTGGATGTTGTTGTTGGACTATTACAAATTTCCAGGAATGATGTTGCGGCGAAATCTGAATCGTGGCTGAAGAATGGTTGCAGTTGGGAGCTGAATTACCAAGGGAGAAAGTGAAGTCTGTGGTAGCAGTATTTCAGAGGAGTAAGGGAAATTACAGTGGTATGAGTGATGATTTCGACAAAATTGGAAAAAGCTGCCGGATAGAGATGCAAACGGAACAGCAATGGCGTTCGTATCTGAGAAAAAAAGAGGATGTTGCAGGACACATGCATTCCAAAAGTGATGAAATACTCAAATGGTAATTTTATTCTTCATCATCATCATCATCATCATATTCATCATCATCACCACCAATGTATTACAAGAATGGCTAACAAGGGAAGTCAAAGTCAAAGCTAATATAAAAGCAAAGGCGTGATATAGGCGTGAAACAAAGCAAACCCTAGTGGGAAATTAGAGGATAGGGAAGTTTTTTTTGAAAAAGAACCTACAGAAAACAACTACAAAATCATTAGAAAGGAAGAGATTAAATATGAAAGTAAGCTAGCAAATAATATCAAAGTGAAGAGTTAAAGTGTTTTCAAGTATGAAGGATAATTGATAACGTCGTGGCCTATGGTTGAAGGAGATGAGTTATTAACTTCAAGCTTTGTGCATAATGACTCAATGAGCAATTGCATGTGTCTCAGCTCCTTCTACCTCAGGCCACTAACGTATCCATCACCCCGGCTGTGGACACTTTCTGGAGGTCCGAGATCCGTATGCTGCACGACCGCTGGACTAAATCTATAAATGAAGGCTGGGACTATGTTGAAAAATAGTTGTGCTAGTTTTTCTAGCATTGACTCCTTCTGCCTCAGGCCACGAACCTACCGATCACCCCTCGTATATTAAAAATAAAGAAGAAACACGAGTGGATTTATGACCGCTAGAAAATAAGGCAGGAGAAATAATCATGGGAACAAGGAAATGGCTGATGAAATATATGAGAATTTTGCATCATTCTTCACAGTGAAAGACACTAGCAGCATGCCTGATGTTGTAGATTGTGAAGTAAAAGAAGTGGGTGCAGTTACTCTTACGAGAGAAAAGGTGTTCAAAATGCTGAAAAAGACGAGTCCGTACAGTTCGGCCGTCGATTAATCATGCCACCGCTTATGTGGGACATTTCTTATGACAAACACTAATCAAGAAAGTAATTGGAATTTCCGTTGTTTTTTTTTTCCTTTTGGGTGTCTTCCACTTAATTGGGACATCAGAGCTTTGCCAGTCAGATTCTGATTAGCGTCAATCTCGTACTCCTTTGCTCATTGGCCTGAATTTGCATTTTTTCAGATAGCAAAGCAAGTGAAATGGGAGGAATATACGCATGCATTAAAACCCAGACTGACGGCTTGTCGGATGCGGACGGTGATCATGTCACAAAATCGAGTGAGAGTGAACAAATATATCTTCCGGATCCTGATCTATTCCAAGGAGATCCACACACCGGAACCACTTCTCAAGAAAAGATTTATTTTGACAGAAATATTTCGGAACAGTCTGGAAGCTTTGAACATGGAGCAGGTCAGTAAATTGCAAATAGTTGCAAATGAAACGTTGAATACATTGTCAAAGGTAAGTCTCGGACTAATTCCGCAATTGGTGAGAAAATAAAATACTGTGTGAACTCATTAATCATAGTATCAATCTTCTGCTGAGCCATCTGTTACTAAATGTAGCAGGTGAAATAACTGTGAAGGAGCCGGCAGACATGGCAGACAATATATTCCCCACCCTTCAGTCGTTCATACAGCACGATCCAACAGGTGTGCACTACCAAATATACACAAATGAATAATTAACGTCCTACTCCAAATCTCTTTGGAATCGGAGATGAGACTGGAAACACATGTTGTGCGCAGAAAGGGTTGAGTCCTTACAAAGAAGCCGGATTCGAACACATGCCACTGGCGCAGTAACACAATACGCTCTCCGCTATGCTACCGTGCCGTTCTAAACTCCTTTTACAAACTTTCTCCATAACTCAAATTCTCTAGTCCAGGCAACATCCTTTTAAATTCCCTCTGCACTTCTTCAATCATATGGATAACCTTTCGATAGGTAGGTGATCAGTTCTGCGCACACCGCTCCAAATTAGGCCTCGAGATGGATTTCGAGCGGCATTCAGAAAGTGAACCCAGGGTCTAACGCATGAGTTAAAGACAACTTTAAGATCAGCTTCAATGTGCGTGCAGATCATCACTGGGATAACTGTAATGTGCCTTGCTTTTTTTTTCTTTCTTTTCCTACTAACTTCGATAAAGCTGAAAATTGCATATATACTTTATAACTGTATGCATTGTAAGATCTCTTATTGTTTGCCGACGGCGAATTGCACGGAGAGGTATTTACACAGTAATCAAACAGGTCTAGGTTCGGGTGGGCGTGACAACCGAAACTTACGCCATATCTATCTAGAACTACAGAAGTCGAGCGTCCCGTATTTAAGGGCAGAGATCTTAAATACAAGTTGCCCCCGTTTCTGCGGAGTGAGACGAAGGGTTTATATGATGTGATACGTCAGCTGAATCCATCAGCGGTTGATTTAAAGTCCACAAGTCTGAAAATCCATTAGCCCAGTCACCTCATTCCCTGCAAGCTCTGGAAGATAAATTTGGCACTGCTGAATGTGCTGCCGAATTTAGGATGAAGTTTAAGCACATTTTCTAGGAGAAAGAAGAAAGATTATTTGGCTATATTTTGAGGTTGGAAAAGCTGCTGCACTAATTGAGCCACAGGGGCATCAACTCTCTGAGAGAAATTGCTTGCGATGGAGCAAGTTGTGAAGGGCCCGTGATTGCATGATTGACGCGATTGCTCTACATATTTGAATGACCCGCCAGATGTGCCCTCCTCCATTTTTACCGAGATACGCAGAGAAGGTAGAGAGGAGGAAAGGGGCATGGAGAACCGGGAAATCTCCGTCAGCGTGGCACGCTGCTCGGTTGTCGCCTCTGTTGCTGAAGCAGGTGGTTTGCAGGATGTCGTGAAAGATCTGAGGGCCGACGTATTTCGGATGACATCGGTTGGTGCTGACATCAAGCATAATAAGACCAAATGGAAGCCGGACCACTGGTGAAGTAAAGACGAAGACTACTCCTTGACCAGGAAGCTAACCGGTATTTTCCGTAACAGTTGTGGAGAATATGGACTTTTTCAAGCGGCAGTGAAGGACAGGAAAATATTAGGTAATTAAATCAGCAATTAATCAAACTGCAAAACAAAAGAGATGTAAAACGATGGAGGGGCAGTGAAGGAACGGCTGACATTTCGGAGAGGAAAGCTTCGTATCAGTGTATGTCCATCCGGATTGAAAGTTTTTCTGCTGGATCCATACATGACCCAGGTTCACCGATTAGTTGGCTTTTTGAATCTTTTGCACAACCGTCATTTGACGCATGCACCATTTAGTGTCTCAGTGTCCTTGAGATGAGCAGAATTAATACGATGGTTACTTTGGTTTGCGGATGGAACACTAGGAAGCAGATGTTTGGAATAACTGAGATGTTGGGATAACTGACACTGCTGGTCTGCCCGGATCCGGTTAAAAAAGGGCGGAGTTTCATTCTTGTGGGAACGAATACTGCTATTGTGAGAAGGCTCCTGGAAGCATGCAAAGAGAGAAATGGCGAGAACATTTTGAAAACCTTTTCCATTCAGCCCGTGTTCGGAGCTGCTTTTGGGAAGGTGCAAGTTCTTTCTAAGCACGGTGATGAGCAGAAATAAGGAACCGTGTCTCAGCCTGTCATGTTACGTCCTGGAGGAGTAGCTAGAGTGACAGGAACCCCTAAATGTGCCGGATGTCGAAGGAATGGAAAAGGAGATTAACCCTTACATACTGTTCCGGTCAAATTTAACCTGTTTTGACATTTGACAGTAAAGGAAATCACACTAAATGCAATTTTAGCCGAAATTTGATGACTTTTCCTAAAGTGATCCAAAATGTGCAGAAATGAAAACATTTGAAAATTTTATACTTCTGTACAGGTGCTACAACTTTTTGTACATTGAGGCTGTTACGGGTCAAATTTCACCCGTATCTATTGAAATGGGTTTTAGATCTCTGAAACATTCATTAAGGATTAATCACCTATTTATTATTTTCAAATAGGCTACTTATAGATTCTAAATGGATTTGTGGTTCAAAATTTGGTATAGACACTTGTTATGAGGGATTTCTTGGGCCGGGTCAAAAACCATACTGTGAAGGTAAAGAATATGAACAGTATGTAAGGGCTAAACGAGAAAATGTTGGATCGAGAAGATGAGAACTGACAGAAGTTAACTTCGATCATGGAGCAGGGTGAGCTGAGCCGACAGCAGACACGAGTGATAGGGAAAGGGAGGCAACCTCCTGTAGACAAACATTCAGAAGGGATGGTTGAATCTGGAGGAGCTCAAGGTGAAATAAGGAAGTCTCGGAAGTCCAGGACACCCTGTCGGGGAGTGAGTTACAGACAACTTCTAGATCAGCACTAAGTTATGTGCACATTTTCACTCGATTGACAGTAATAGACATTTCTGTTTTTTCCCTTTTCTTTTTTCCTACATACTGTTCGATAAAGCTGACATTTGCAAATATACTTTCTTCATAATTGTAAGCAGTGTACGATTTTACCGACATTAATTTCATTGGGGGCAATAGATACACAGCATTGACCCAGACTGTGTTTGGTGGAACCAAGAGCATATGTACCCTAGACTTACAGAGGACCACTTAATTTTATGCTTGATAGCTCTTTATATAACTAAAAACAAATCTTTTTTGATACTGAATTATATTATTGGCTAGTTGGCCATCATATTTCAGCATTTCCCTTCCTATAGTTTTTTTTTTTGTTTTAATTACCTTTTGTTGGATTTTAAAGGTTTCCCAATCATCCAATTTCCTACTAATTTTTGGTACATTATATTTCCTTCCCTTGGCGTTTCTGCTGTACTTAGCTTCCCTTATCAGCCACTATTGCCTACACACGCCGTTTAAAAATTTCATCCTCTGTAAAACATATCCACCCTGCTCCTGGTCAGCTATTCCCAGAATCTTCAGCATTCCTGCTTTGTTGTCATCCCTGCCCGCATCCTCCTCCAATTGAAATGGGCCCTTCCGCGCTCATGTTTCTGCAATCCCCTTTATTGAATTGCAATACAGATACAGGTGGGTTATGTTTCTCCTTCTGAAACTGCAGTATGAATTCTGTCATATGATGATCACAGCCTCCCAAGGGCTGCTATACATGAAGCTCCATAGTAACATCTGGTTTGTAACGCAGCATCCAATTTAAGAAAAACATTCTCAACAACAGGCTGCTGCTGACAAGATCGTGGACGAAACATTGTTATGATGACAATGGTAGGGGTAATATTAAGGGAAGGCAAACTGCTATAATCTATGCATACTTATCGCGAAAAGCATGGCACAGAATCGCGCTTCCTGTTACAGACGGGACATTAAGGCTGAATAGAGCGGTAAAGAATATTTCAACTGGCAGCTTTTGGTATCAAATAAATGGAAATGTAAACACACAATGAGTTTCATCAGGGGAAATGTATTGTTAGGCGACGATGCTCAACTGCTTACCAATACAGAACTGATGTTGATCGACGACGACTTAGGAGTTCCAATTACTTTAATGCTTGAGGCTTCTAATTGTCGTTTCTGAGAAGCTTATTTATTATTTCCCCAAATTCTCTTCAGCTACCTCTTTCAGAAGCCTACTGTTTACTTCCATAGTGAGACTGATATCGTCCGCCATGTTATTCCCCCATTATTATCTTTTCAGTTAATTTTTCACCGATAGGATTTCTACTCTCTTCACTCCTTTCATATAACGCACTGGTTAAGATTTTTTAAGTTGTGCTGTAGGTATTTCATTTTAGCAGATCCTTAAGAACAGATTCTTCTGCTTTCAGCCTCTTTAGGATTTGGATTGAGCTGAGATAGGCGCCTAGGCTTGTTAGAGTTCCAGAGAATATCTGTCGGAGAGGATATTTAGAGGAACATTGGAGTGGGTCGAGGGCCGTTTTACAGGAGCTGGGCAAACAGAGGAGGGATAAAGGCTAAGGATGCCGCCCCGTTACACAAGGTTTTTGTGCAGTCGGATGGTGTCAGTGAGGAAGGGTGAATACTTCCACGGGGAAGCAACTTTGCTTGAGATGGAGACTTAACCAAAAAAAAGTCGACTGTAATATTGCGATGCGGTACAAATAAGCACTGTGCAAAAGTATTTTGTTTACTCTTAAGTAAGAGAATCAGATTCACAAGCAAAAGCTCTGAACTGAATTGATCAATTGTTCTGGATGGTCGAGGAAAACCTTTTTGAGGTGCGTAATATTCTAGACCGTATAATTCGGACGTCGATAAACCTTGGCAGCCGCTGATGTGGGGCATCTCGTATGACAAAAGATAACCAAGAAAATAATTGGGGGATTTCATTTCTTTATTTGGGGTTTTGCCACTTAATTGGGACAGGAGAATGTTGTCAGTCAGATACTTATTGGAGTCCGTCACGTGTTTCTTTGATCATTACCCTGAATTTTGCATTTTCTAGGTAGGAAAACAAATGAAATGGGAGCAATACACGCATGCATTAAGACTCAGCCTGAAGGCTTGCCGGATGCGGAATCTGATCACGCAACAGCATCGAGTGTCAGTGAAGAAAGACATTTTTTGGATCCTGATCTATTGCAAGGAGATCCACACACAGGACCCTCTCCTCGTGAAGAGGTTGCTTTTGACAAAAATGTGTCGGAACCGTCTTCAAGCTTTGAACATGGAGCAGGTGAGTGGATTGCTAATAGTTGCAAAAGAAAAAAATCAGTATACTGTCAAAAGTAAGTTCCTGAACAATTCAGCAATTGGTGAGAAAATGGAATACTGTGTGAAACTCTCAAGCAGAGGATCAATCAACTGCTGAAACTTTTGTTGCAAAATGTTATTGTGGAATAAATTAGTGTAAACCAGCCGACATGCGATAAAATCTACTCCTTTTGCCCTTACTTCGTTCATGCATAACGGCCCAACCGAAATATCTTTGCAAAGATCAATATATCACTTTTGAATTGTCTGCATTAAAATCCATCTCGCAATATAGAGTTTATCGTTTCTGGTAATTTCCTTCTTCATCCTGCCAGACCGGTTGCAATCTCCCTAGTGTGTGGCAAATGGAAACGCCGAACTTTTCATACCTGTGGCGTAATTTTCTTTGCGAAAAGTGCTTGAAACGATGAATGTGGGGTCCCTGGACTGGGGCAGCTCACGGCCTGAAAATGCGGGGTGCCGATGGGTGAGACGATGCGTGACTTGTTGAAGGAATGAGACAACAGAAGACCCGGGGAGAGTGTGCGGACTGCGTATGTAGGATGGTGTCCGAGAAGATGACATTATCGATTTGACCTTGGCAATTTTAATGGACAGTGGCATAAGGCACCCTGCATAGAAAAAAAAGGATAATGGATTTCCTGACTTGTACAGTGGGAAGATACTGATAGAGCATCGTGTTTCTCAGTCAAGAGTACATCTGAAGCCTCCCGTGTTACGAGCTGTAAGATGGCTATCAACACGCGATTCCTGGTGATGATGAACTTGGGGACAGGAATAGACCAGGCAGAATTAGGCCACAGGCCCACCGGGTCTGCTCCGCCATTCAATCATGGCAGATCCTTTTCTTCTTGCTCAACCCCAATACCCGGGATTCTCCCCGCTCCCCGTAGCCTATGATACCACGTTCAAACAAGGGTATCAATTGCTGCCTTAAATACCCCAACTTTATGGCCTCCGCAGCTGCATGTGGCAACAAATTTCACAAATTCACAACCCTTTTTAAGAAAACATTTTTCCACATCTCTGTTTTGAAGGGGCACCTCTCTATCCCGAGGCTGCCCTCTAAACCTAGACTCTCCCACCATGGGGAACATCCCTGCCACATCTACTCTTTCTAGGACTTTCAACATTTCAAAGGTTATAATGAGATCCCCCCTCATCCTTCTGAACTCCAGCTAGTCCGGACCCTGAGCCGTCAAGATTTCCTCGTGTGATCACCCTTTCGGTTCTGGAATCATCCTTCCGAACCTGCACTTGACTCTCTCCAATGCCAGAATATCTTTTCTAAGATGAAGGGCCCAAAACTGTTCACAATACACAAGGTGAGGCTCCACCAAAGCGTTAAAAAGCCTAAGCATCACATGCTTGCTCCTCTATTCTCGTCCTCTTGAAATGAATGCTGACATGGCATTTACCTTCCTCACCACCGACTCAACCTGCAAGTTAACCTTTAGCATAAGGGCTCTCAAGTCCCTTTGCATCTCAGATTTTTGGATTTTCTCCCCGTGTAGAAAATAGTCCGCAAAGATATGTCTGCTACCAAAGTGTATGACCATAGATTTTCCAATATTGTATTTCATTTGCCGCTTTCTTACCCATTCTCTGTCTACGCCCATCAGCATCCTACCCATTTCCTCAGCACTACCTGCATCTCCACCAATCTTCGTATCATCTGCAAAACTGGCAACAGAGCAACCTATTCTATTATCTAAATCATTTTTTATACCGTATAAAGAGAAATGCTCCCAATAACGACCCCTGTGGAACTCCAATAGTCACTGGCAGCTAAACGGAAAAGGATCATTTTATTCGCGCTCGATGCCTCCGACCAAACAACCAATGCTCTATCAGGTTAGTAACTTTCCTGTAATATCATGGGCTCTTTACTTGGTAAGCAGCCTCATGTGTGATACCTTCCTGAAGTCCTTATGGAAGTTTAAATATGCAACATGAACTATATCCCCTTTTTCTCTCCTACTCGTAATCTCCTCAGAGAATTCCAAAAAGTTCGTCAAGCAGGATTTTCCCTGAGGGAAGTAACCAAGTACTCCATCACCTCATTCTTAACAATTGACTTTAACATCTTCCCAACCACGGAGGTCAGGCTAACTGGTCCATAATTTCCTTCCTGCTGCCTTTCTACTTTCTTAAAGAGTGGACAATACCAGAGTCCAATGATTTGTAGAGATCATTTCTAATGCCACCACAATCTCTAACGCTGCCTTTTTCAGAACCATTGAGTACAGTTCACCGGAGCGGGTACCTTATGTACCTTTAGGACTTTTTCAGCACCTTCTGTTGTCTTGTGAAACCACGTACTCCATCATCTCATCCTTAACAATTGACTCTAACATTTCCCCAACCACTGAGGTCACGTTAGCCGGTCTATCATTGACTTTCTGCTGCCTTCTGCTGTCTTAAAATGTGGACAATGCCAGACTACAATGATTGGTAAAGGTCATTTCTAATTCCACCACAATCTCTAACGCTGCCTAGTGTGCAGTTCTCCGGTGCAGGTAATTTATATATTTTAGGTCTTTTAGATTTTGAGCATCTTTTCTGCTATAATTGTAACTGCACCACTTCTCTTCCTTCACACGCTAAAACATCAGGCATACAGCTAATGTCTTCCACAGTGAAGAGTGATGCAAACGACATATTTAGTCTTCAGATATCCCCTTTCCCCCTTCATTATTTTACCTGCATCATTTTCAAGCAGTCCTAAATCCACTATCATTTCTCCTTTATTTCTGAAATACTTAAAAAACTTTTAATATCCACTTTGATTTTATTTCCTAGCTTGCTTTCATATTTGATCTTTTCCCTTCTAAAGATTATTTTAGTTGCTCTTTTTAGGTTTTCAAAACTTCCCAATTGTCTGTCTTTCACTAATCTTCGCTTTGTTGTACGCCCTTTCGTTTTCTTTCACATTAGGTTTGACTTCCCTTGTCAACCATGGTTGTACGATTGTACTATTTGAGTATTTCTTCATTTTTGTAATACCGATGTCCTGCAGCTACCTCATATTTCCCAGCAACGCGTGCTATTGCTGCTTTGCTGATCCTTGCCAGCAGCACCATTTAGTTTACTTTGGGCAACTCTTCTCTCATACCACTGTAATTCCCCTTACTCCAGTGAAATACTGCTACATCAGACTGTACTCTCTCCCTATGAAATTTCACATTGAACTCAATCAGTGATGGCCACATCAAACTTGCAATCTGTAATATTGTAATTAGATCATCCACCCTATTCGTTACAGAACGCACATTTACATATGATACCTTGAGTACCGAATTCGCTATCCTTTTAGATTCGGCACCGGTAATGATTTGATACTCAGCCTATTGGCTGCAACTAAGTCCCATCACCTGCCTGTTCTTACTGACAGTCTGACTGCATGCTACCTTGACTTTTTTTTTATCATCCATCGTATCCTGAGTCCCTTCACTCCGGCTCTCACTCCTTCCAAATTAGATTAAACTCTCTCCAAAAGCTCTAACAAACCTACCCGCGAGAATATTGGTTCCCATTAGGTTCAAGTGCATCCATCACCTTTGAGAAGGCCATACTTCCCCAAGAAGATATCCCAATGATATAAGAACCTGAAGTCCTGCCCCCTGCACCAGCTTCTCAGCCACACATGGATTTGCAAATTCATCCTGCTTCTACCCTCACTGCCGCATGGCACAGGCAGGAATCCAGAAATACTTCCTGGGTGGTCCTGCTTCTCAGCTTTCTACCTAGCTCTCTGTTCACTTTTCAGGACCTCATTGCTTTTACTTCCTATGTCACTGGTACAAAGACGCCTGTCCACCCCCTCATTCTCCAAGTTCTGTGGACGCGATCTGAGACATCCCTGACCCTCGCACCTGGAAAGCAACATAACATACGCAGAATCTCCCCTCACTATTGAGTATCCCGTCATGGAGGCTCCCTTCTGTCTCTTTCTCTTCTGCTCCACGGACCCATACTGTCAAGTTCGAATTGTTTTCCTTTGATCATGTGCAGCTTCCCCACTTGAAAGATATGTGATTTTTTTTTAAACCGGATTCCACTCAATTTCACTTTTCCTTTTTCCTACTTTTATTTTTTCGCAAGTGTGCCAGTTTGATAGTTCCATTAGTTCCATCAGTCATTAGTCATTGGTCTAGTCATTATGTGAAAAAAACTGGCTGCTTCTCCGGACTTTGTAGACTGATTCCGACCTGCACAGTCTCCGTTTTTAATAGACCGTTATGTTTTTAAACCGGGCGAATTCTCCAGAAGGTTCCGCAGATCTTCTTAAACCTCGTGCCATTTCTCAGAAGCGCCTGCTCGCGATGATCCCCTGGTCGAAGCTACCGCTAACCCAGACGCGGTGACGGCAGTGCACTTTTCCATGAAACAGTCTCTCAAGTTATTTAGAGACCAGCATCTTACCGCAGATCCCAACGCTGCTCGTGCACTGCCGCTGTGATGCTGGGGGTCCCCCCATTGTTCCGGGAAGAAGCAGCACTCAGGCAGTTGGTTCCATCTGGTCTGTCAGTGGTTTCTTGCTATTACTTTTAAATTTTAGTTTCCTTTGCCTCTAGGTCCCAATACTTTCTAGAAACTCTAGTCTGACTTGACACATGCTCAGTATCTGTACACCGTTCGCCGTGACATTTTGCCAGGAGGTCATCCCCAACAGAAGTAACAAAGGCTGTATTCTTATTTTTGAGGGGAATTGCCACTGCTCTCCTGACAGTCACAAGGCTACTAGCTTCTTGCAACTTTGGGGTGACTACTTCCCTATAACTTTGGCCAATTATCTCCTGACTCTCCCGTACAGCAGCTATTCCAGATCGCTAACGTGGTCTTCAAGGAGCTGCAGCCCGATGCACTTCACCCAGATGCGGTTTTCCGTGAGATTCTGGATCTTCTCGTTCTCCAACATCCGGCACGAAGAAAACACCACAGCCATTTAATTCGTACCGTAGGAGAAGAGAAACAAAAGATCAGCGAGTACAACCCCAGTGCTATGAAACGTACCTCCTGTGAGATACGTATCTTCTCATTCCTGGACTCATCCTTGGGAACCGCTCTGGACCTTCCCGAATGCCCGCACAAACTTTCTAAGATCTGAGGCCCAAAACTGTTCACAATACTGAAGGTGAGGCCTCGCCAGTGTTTTATAAAGCCTCAGCATCACATCCTTTACCATGTATTCGAGACATTTTGAAATGAATGCTAACATGGCATGTTCGTTCCTCACCACCCGCTCGAGATGGAAGTTAACATTTAAGGCAGGGGTGTCAAACTCATTTTAGGTCACGGTCCGGATTGAGCAAAATGCAGCTTCATGCGGGCGGATCAGTCGGACACGTGCGAACGCAGCTTTCGTTGCCTCCTTTTTTTCAGCCTGCTCTCATGTATCTCAGTCTCTGCTATAACTACAAAGTGTTTCACTTTACAAATTCCGTTTCTTATGAAGAAGACTGCCGAGCAAGACTGCCGAATAAACACTAAAAACCCTGAAAACCTGGTACCTGAATAAACTCAGCATTAGCTATATCATACGCCATAGGCGCTTCGATTACTGGGGCCAGCTTTAATAGTAATTAGATATTATCTCGCGGGCCAAAGATTATTCCACCGCGGGCCTTGAGTTTGACATATAATATTTAAGATATTCTGTACAGGACTCTCAAGTCCCTTTACATCTCAGATTTTTGGATTTTCTCCACGTTTCGAAAATATACGGCATTTTTTCTACTACCAAAGTGCATAAACATGTACATCTAAAAATATACATCTGGCACTAACATTTTTTAAAAAATATTTAAAACCCCGAGGAATATCACTGGCTTTTGTCATTAACATTGATGTATGTTTCCCAATCAGAAATCAATGCCCCTCGTGATCTCAAGGGTGAGATCGCTGATGTTACGTGTTGTCAACATTATAATCTTCATTATAGCCAATTCCCTCATTTTCAAACAATCCGCCACTGAAACCCTATGGCCCAAATGATATACAAACGAGGGTGGTTGATCTAGAGTGGCCGTGGGTAAGGCCAGTATTTGTAAAGAGCATCCATGCAGAGTAATTGCGATCACCAACATATTGGAACGTGGCACAGTAGCACGACGGGATATTGAGGCTGAATAGAGTAAACAGAATTGTTGCAATAGGCGGTTCTCTGGTATCAAGGGAAACATAACGACTGGCACGCAAAACTCAATTAGCAAGCAAAACTCCAAGCTAGAGGGAATATGTTGAGGCGCGATGTTGCTCACGAGCTGTACATTACAGTAATCCGTCGTAGAGAGTATCGATTACTTACAAGATCCAGCTATTTTAATTTTTGTGTTGTTAGTCTCAAAAAGAACAATAACAAGGCTTAACCAAGTTATCGAGTGAAATGCGTCATTTTCCGTACTCCCTGTGACTATGTGGATTTCCTACAGGTGATCTTGTTTCCTCCCACAGTACACAGAGTGCCGGTTAGTAGGTTAATTGGCCACTGCAATTTATCCCACAATTAGCCTCGGATTAGGCATAGGAGAGAACAAGGAGGTGATAGACAGGTGCTACAGGGAGTTAATCACCCCTAGTTTGCAAGAGACAGGCAATTGGATGACGTCAGGAGAAGAATGGGAAGTGCACATCCAGTGCAGTGTGGCCGCTCCCTTCAATAACAACAGCTTACAACTTTAGATATCATTGGGATGGGGACAACTTACCACCGGGGAGCGACAGTGACTGGGTCTCTGGCACAGGGTTTGATGCTCTGGCTCAGAAGAGCAGAGTGACGAGAAAGACAAGAGAGTAGATAAGAGATTTCTTTGTCGGAGGAACAGAGACGAGGATTTGTGCGCGCGGCAGAAACATTTGAATATCATTTTGCCTCCCCGTTGCCAGTATCAGCCAATTTTCGAATCGGGTCCATGGCATTTTTAAGGGCGAAGTTGAACAGCCGGAAGACCTGCTTCGGAAGGTACAAATTAATTTTCAAGAGAGCAAAGGAACTGCAAGGTTAAATAATCCTGTTGGGAGTTACATACAGCAGTAAGAACGTGGTCTAAAAATTACAACGGGAGATAGAAAAGGCATGCTAACAGGGCAATGCTACAATAGACATGGGGGATTTCAATATGCAAGCCGATTGGGAAAATCAGTTTGGTGCTGGATTCAAAGACGGGAGATTTCTAGAATAGCTACGAGATGACTTTTTTAGATCAGCTCGTGGTTGAGCCCACGAGGGGATCAACTGTTAAGGACTGGGTGTTGTGCAAACGAACCGCAATTGATTAGAGAGCTTAACGTAAGCGGTTATAGGGGAAAGTTATCATTAATTCGAACTGAATTTTAAAAGTAGAAGCTTATCTATATTACAGTGGCGAAATGGGATTTACAGAGACATGGGAGAGGAGATGATCAGATTTAAATAGAAAATAACATTGGTGTGGAAAATGCCGAATAGAAATGTCCAGGATTTTGGACGTAATTGGGAAAGAACAGGCTATATACATCGCAAAGAGGAATTCGTATTCTAAAAGTAAGATGATACAACCCGTGGCTAGCAAGAGCAGTCAGCGCCAACGTAAAAGAAAAACAGAGAGAGGATAATTGCGAAACTTCCAAATACCAACATCAGTCAAGTAGCAATACATCGGTAAGGTAAAGAAAGTAATTTGGCTAATAATATTAAAGAGGATCCCAAAATTTATTTGGATGCATAAAGTATAAAAGAGATGCGAGAGTGGATATTGGACCGCTGGAAAATAATTCTGGCGTTCTATTAATGGGGGATAAGGAAATGTTGGACTATCTGAATAAATACTGATCGTCAGAGCTCATTGTGGAAGACACTAGCAGTAAGATGGAAGATCCTGTTGTCGAGGGTCATGTAAGGTTACCAGTATGAGAGAAGGTCCTTGATAAACTGAAAGGCGTGAAGGTAAAATTCTCTGGAGTCAGATGGTGTACAGCCCAATGTTCTGAAAGAAGTGGCTCATGTGATTGGGGAGCATTAGTAATGATATTTAAAAAAATTCTATATTCTGGAGTGGTTCCAGAAAATCAAGCAAAAACTGGCTGTCAAAAATGTTGGAATTCTTTGAAGAAATAACAAATAGCATCGACAAAGGAGAATCGGTTGTATTCGGATTTCAGAAGGCCTTTGACAAGATGCCACACATTAGGGTAAAGAACAAGCTACGATCCCGTCCTATTACAGCGAATATTTTGGCATGGACAAAGCAGTGGCTGACTGGCAGGAAACACAGAGTGCGAATAAAGGAAGCCTCTTCTGATTTGCAGCCGGTGATTAAACGTTAATTTGCAGAGCTAGATCGTGTTGAGAAAGGCGAATGCGGTATTATCATTATTCATTTCAAGGGTACAAGAATATTGAAGAAAGGATCTCATGTTATAATGGACATGTGAGGCCTCATTTGGAGGATTCCGAGCTACACTGGGGCACTTTATTTTGTAATAAATGTTCTGAAACTGGAGAGGGTTCAAAGAAGGCTCACGAAAATGCTTACTAGATTAAACGGCCTTTGATATGAACGTTTAATGACTCTGGGCCTGTATTCACTAGAATTCGGAAGAGCAATGGGTGGCCACATTGAAAACTTATGAATGGTGAAAGATCTCAATAGAGTAGATCTGAATAGGGTGATTCCTGTGGTGGGAGAGTCTAAGACCAAAGGACTCAGTCTCAGTAGAGGGGGCGGCCTTTTAGAACAGAGATGGTGAGGAGACCGCAGTACACAGGGTTCGGAGATTGTTTCTATAGGCTCTATTGTGAAGATTATCGCGGATAGAAGTTGAATGCAAAATATCCGGGTCTGGTAAAGCAGAGGAAAGATGAAGTCAGATAATCGACGTTCAGAACCCCAAAAGCAAACTTGCATTAGTTCATAGAAGTGAATGTCGTTATAGTGATCTTTGTTACTCTCTGTCCATCTGCAGCTGATCGTTGCGTAATAAACAGTGGAAAAGTATAATCAAACTAAGACATGGTATCACACCAGCCCACAGCTCATTGTATTTCTTATGAAGCGCAGACAGAAGGGCCGGTAGAAGCAGAATCACTGTTTCCAGACACAGAGTTAGTAAAGGCGAGGAAACGGTTCAATTTGTTCAAACAAACCGAATGACCAGGACATTAATCCACTGGCGGGTCTGTAGACAACTTCTTACGTTGTTCTTGAATGGTCCATTTCTGTCCTTAGCATCGTGACATGGAGCATGGGAGGGTAGGGGGCATTGTATCAACGGGTGGAGCCGCCCTTTTGTTAATGATTAACAAGTGGAAACAATATTTACTCCGTTGTGTACATTTACCCACAAAGCTATAAAGGCTGCACAGGGATCAGTATCCGGAGACTACGTAACTTCCGATCACATGGACAAGATATTCTTCTGGTGCTGGAAATGCAAATCAAAACACACATAACTCAACATGTCAGGCAGGATCTAGAGATCTAAATAAATAGTCTACATCCTGACAAAAGGTATTAGGCCGAATCGTCGCCTGCTTATTCCTCTCCATATATTATGTCTGACCTTGTCAATTCTTCTAGTGTTTTGTAACTCTGACGAAGTTATTTCGCAGTGCGTAGTTCGGTACACCAAGAAACGTTCTCTATTATATCTTAATTAATGTCTGACTCTGCTGTTGATTTTGTTTGTTACAGAGATCATGAATCTGAATACACCTGGCTGTGAAATTGTTGAAGGAGCGTCAGAGAAAGGAGTTCTAGTGCCGTCAACATTAGGAGAGCACGCGGGTAAATAGGCATCCTGTTATTACCACAAATGTGGAAAATATTGCATTTGTTATTCCTATTGTATCTGCCATGCAACTTCCAAGACAAGTTCAATTCCCCGTGAAAATCGTTAATAGATATTCCAAATAGCAAAGTCCCAGGCAAAAATTCCTTTGGTACCCATTAAGGGCTCCCTGCCATTTGTAACACTACACATTAATTTCTACTCCCTGCCATGTTGGCCAACCATTTTTGTGGCTGTGTCAGCACTCCGACTCCTGGTAGTTTAAGTCTGCCTGCAGACTTCAACCGTGTGATCTTACTGGATTCCAAGTCTTCTACATTCTCTGATCACGCCTTATCCATTCTACTCGTTGCGTCGTTGTGAACATTACAGCGGATTCGGTCAGCATGATTTCCCTTCTGCAACTTATTGTTAAATTTGTTCTGAACTTTGAATTTTCTCCTGATGCTGCTTCTACCATTGTCAATAATTATTCACACCACTGAGGTCAGCCTAACCTTTTACTTTTAAAGACTTGGGGAATGTTAAGTATCTCAAGCCATGCGCACTGTAAATGTCTATCTGTGCTGCTAACGTTTCGGGGATCACTATTTTTAGTGCCGATGGCCGATTAAGGCAAATTTCAGAAGTGGGAAAATACGGGTGGAGTTGCTGAGACTGGAAAGATACAAAAGTGGAACACCACACAACAAAGTATGCCAGGCCTCACAAACCGCTCAGACAACTTGCAATTTTATATATCAATTTCTTGACACAATACTTTGATTTACAAAACACAATATACCAACGCTCTCTTTACTACCCAATCTCCACGTGACGTCACGAATTAAATTCATTTCTGTTGGATCTATATTCCTCAGTGCACTCTTCAGTACCCCGTCTTTCGTTGTGTAAGTTCTTCCCTGATTTCTCATTCCAAATTGTATCATCTGTATGTGTCTATTTGATATTGTGTTTGCTGATCTGTCTTTAGTTTGCAGAGAGAAATTTACTACCCAGTAGTGGTTCGGTAATATAATTAGTTTCTATTATTTTGCTTCGAAGTTTCGGACTCAGTGATTACCGAGCTCCTGGCAAGCTGGAATGATTTCCAGCTGCTGCAGTTGACGGATTTCTACCGGGACAGGCTGGAGCAGGCGATTGAAGGAGGGGTGCACGGAGTGAGCCTGGCGTTAACGGCCGAGAATCAGTTCAGCGGAGAGGAACACCGGGTGAGTGGGAGGGAGAATTAGTTTGGTTTTATGTGCATCACAGTACTGGTGGATGTTAGAATTCTGACTCATCGGATATTAAAACAGATATATACTATAACGAACTTGCGAAAATAAGGCAATGATAGAAATGGGTAAACATATCCCGCCGATTGTTGGGTTCTCAAAGTTTCAGAGCAAGCGGAGCAGGTAAGAGTTATGTGGACTTACAACAAAGGAGTTGAAATGGAAAAATGACGGCAAGTTTTGGTTTCGGACGATCGTGGAGCATGACAGCAGTGAGAAACAGACAATTCCCGGTGGATGCCACAGGAGCTCGAGTGTGTTCTGTTCTGAGTGGAGATGATTGTGTTACAATCTGTCACCGCAAACAGTGTGAATCGGGGAAAACGACCATGTTGTAATTTTTAATCACTGAATAAACCTCCACTGGAAAAGACGAAGGAAAGGCATCAGGTATCAGCCGGTAATCCGCTGACATGTTGGACACTGGCAGATTGAGCAGATGAATCACATCATCCATTCTGCAACTTCTCTGGACAGCTCACTCTGTTATAAAAAACACTTCCAGATTTATTTCTTCATCTGTGATCATTATTTTCTCATTTCTGTTCTACATAGTCAAATTTGGTGAGGAATTATTTATGGATTGGGAGCGACGTCAATGAAGCGGTCACAGACCAGCCAGGATCTCATTGACTGGTGGACCAAATTCACGGTGAATGTCCCTCCGTGTGCTCTGCACTCAGAATGTACAGTCCATGTCCGGACAGAATCAGCACCCATCCGGGTGACTGTTCAGTGTGATCCCGTTACAGAGCACATCAGTTACTTCTCATTCTCTGTGTGAATCTGTCAGTCCCCAATATGTTCACTGTTACTCTTCACAGAAAATCTCTGATCTCGCTGATAAGGGAGAGCGGGCGGAAAGTTCTAAACTCCTCCTGAGCTTGGTGATGGAGAAAGGCTCCCGCGCCCGGAGGGTGATGTGGGGAACCTTTGTGAAAATGCGGATTGATGTCTCAAAGTTTGACAAAATACTGGAAGAAATACAAGAACACGGTGAGAAAATATCAGTGTAATTTAAATCAAGATTGAACACAGCACACTTTACAATTGTACATAAATCATTCCATCAATTTGTTTGAATTCAAACAGGTTGTTCTCACTCCCATCGATCAAATCCCGCTCAAGGTTTATTTGGAGCTCTCTGTGAGCTGCAAGGTAAGTGAACGTGCATCGAACATTGAAAAGTATAAAATAGGAATAAACCATTAGGCATATAATATTTTTCCGAACCAGCTAAGAAGTAAATCAAACATACCCAAACCCTAATCGCTCCTTCCTACACCACGTCCATTGCCTCCATCTTCCTTACATCCTTACATATCTAAACGTCACTTCATTCTACGCCTTCTGTCCTTTAATGTATTCCAGCTGGTAACAGACAGTTCAAACACAACAATCCGATTATCTATGTCCACTCTATCTATGCCTTTCATAATTTTGTAAACCTGCTTCAGAGCTCCCCGCAGCCTCCGATGATCCAGAAAAAAACAACAAAATTTTATCCAGCCTCTCATGATAGCAGATACCCTCTAAACCAGGCAGCATCCTGGTGAGCCTCTTCTGCTCCCTATCTAAAGCCTTAGCATCCCTCCTGTAGTTTGGCGATAGGAACGGTAAGTAATGGCCCAGATGTGGCCGAGTTCATAAAGTTGAAACTTAACTTCTGTTTTCCCCAAGGGCTGTAATTTGTGTAGGGCTATTAAGATGTTGAGCCACAAGGATCTGACCAGGTAAGTGTGACAGAAAACACAGTGAGACACATGGAAGCATGTTTGCTCGAGGGAGAGTTTTCACAGGACATTATGCAGAAAGAGGCAGAGAGCTGGCGAGTTTGAGGAAAGCGGTCACACTGCTCCAGGGGCCTGAAACTGCAGATCCCCACCGGAGTCTGAGCGGAGAAGAGGGCAATCTGGAGAAAGAAAGAAAAAACGGACTGTAGCGGTGTGCTACACACAGCGCTGAAATAACGACACGCAGTCGGAGAGTTGCTTTTGCAAAAGAGATTTATTCAAACTTTGAAGCCTCGCTTTAAAGCCTTCCTCTTCCTGCCCTCCCCGGGCGGGAATGCTGTAGGGACGCATATTCACAGTCCCGTCCCGCGCGCGGGCTTTTCCCCTTGCTGGTGAAGAAGGCCTGGCGTCCTTTTTGGAACCGGCCTCAATGCCGACGCGCTCCACTTTGTGAGCCGGTTAGAGAGCGCTGTGAAGTGGGTCGCCACAGGATATTTCTTCACAACAGTAAGTCAAATCCTTCTCCAGCCAGCCACTACTCTCTCCTGAACAGTTTTAATCATAAACCATTTTTTTTTAATTCCCTCTTTTCCTGCAGATTATCTTTTCTTGTAGTTGGGCGTCATTGAAGTTCTAGTCACAGAATTGTAATAATAGCTTCATTTTAATTAGAAATGCAGGTAGCATCCCAACTGGTCTGTTCAACCACAGAGCAGCAGATGAACCGCACTCTGTTCACATCTGCTCTCCCTCAGTACAAACACAGCGAGAGTTATCCAGTTTATTTTCCAACTCAGTAAATCTAGGGATTCCATCAGGGGACCGTATTTGTGAGGGTGAGATTCGGGACACAATCCTCAGCTCAGTCCACCGAAGCTCAAATTCATGTGTGCCAGTGCTGTGTGATGGGCAGTGTGGAAGGGTGAGACATGGGAATTAGGAGAGGAAAATCAAAAGTCGTGAGATCGCGACAGGGAATGTGCAAAGGAATAAAAATTTCTATAAATAATATTACAATCAATTAAATTGTGGCCGTCTGGATGAGAAGCTCGCTGCATCGGTAAGCACATCATGTCTGTGAAAATGGAGCCCAGGGCAGTGCATGGGTTCAGGAGATTGTCAGGCTTCATTATCGCAGACTCAGCTGGATCACTCAAGTCCACATTTCACAGAAGGGAGGTCGAGGAAAAGGCAGTTAACGCAAAAACATTCATCTTGCATCAGCCCATATTATCTCTGAGTATTCGAAGCTCTTGAGCAGAAACATAAGGAATCTCAGCAAAAACAAAAGCCGGTTCAGCCCCTTTCATGTTCAAGAACAATTTCCAAAGATGTTAATTTACATATGGGACCAGAAAAAAGTGACTCAGGAGCTTTACGAACTGCTCATGGCTCTGTCACCTCTGTCAGTGCTTTTCTAGTCCTCATTTAGACATTAATCCACTCATTTTCCGTGCACGGTGGATTTAGTAGATCTCTTCAAACCAGCAAACTTATTATTCACTGTTCTTTATGGGGTTTTTGCCGAGGGAAGAGTAACAACCGTGAAATTCCCACACCCATTTCTGAATACGAAACTGATTCTCCTCCTGACTATTGAAGTACATCACTGTCACATTTTCTAAAGTAACGATTTCAACAATCACTCTTTCACTATTTCACCCTAATAACTGAATGGAGAGCACACACATCACCAGTAAGGTCCTGATGCACCATGAGACCGCACACACACCTGACAGGTTCCTGACACACTGTTGGACCCCACACACCCCTGACAGGTTCCGTACATACACGGTGAGACCCCACACACCCCTAGAAGGGTCCTGAATCACTGTGAGACCACAGACACACCTGGAATGCTCCTGACACACTATCAGATGCCACACACTCCTGGCAGAACCCTGGTATATTGGATTGTCAAAAAGTGTATTCATTTCCGTTGATGCTGCCTGACCCGCAGAGCTACTCCAGCATTTGAATTTCCAGCGTCTGCAGACTTGCTCGTATTTACCTTTTGGAAAGTCTGTCTTCAGCTGTTGGGTAGCTGCAAGCAACTGTTCCCACACTTCATTCAAACCCCGTCTTAGACGGACAACTGCCTTCCCCTAATTCAGAGCCTCAATACTCGGGACATCGTCATCCCTTTCCATAACTGAGACCCATAGTCTTTATGTCCAGCATGCCCTACCACTGACACACCAAAAGCTTGCCAGCTACATTATCTCCTGCCCAGTCCGGACGAAGGAAGATACAGGTTAGGCTAATAAACCTCAGTGTAAGGCGGCAGGGCCGGGAAAATGAACACGATGGGATGGTTGGGTCTGAAGTGGTTGGTTCAATGGGGAGAGAGTTGTGGGTCAGGTAGTTGGACCTTTAGAGTTGATGAGCACATGGAAGTGTGATGTTATGCCTTTATGAAGCTTTGTTCGAGAAGGAGACAGAACTGCCATCTCGATATTCCAGAGTTATGATATCTCAGATTTGAGAGAGGCGGTAATACAGTTCGAGAGGTTTATTTACTGACCTTGGAAATGATATGTAGGCAAATTCTGGAAAGATGCGAAAGCATCAAGTTGTAGTGGGTAATTTAAAATTTCCCTCTGTGGCTGATGGGCTAACATATTCCGTCACATGTCTCCACACTGGAAGAATATTTTACGAATCTCCGATGGTGCTATGTGCTCTGGGAATATTGTGTGTAATGTCCGAACTAGAGGAGAGGCCGCACTGCAGGTGGTATTGGGATGTAAGCCTCAGGATACTCGGGTTTCAGAGGGACAGATTTTTGGAGCAGTGAACACAACTCCTGTTCTCAGATGGTTATGAATAACGAGAGGTCTACAAATATGCGGTATAGGTTGTGGGAAAGATAAACTGGGGGTGGGCAGATTAAATGGCAAAGGGTTAGATCGAGAGCAGCTGTTGTCGGGCAAACCACCTATCAGCAGTTTCAGATATGGCCCAAATGCGGAGTGAAATACATTGAAGCAGCTCAATAGTTCACTGATTTTAATGCGAACAGTGTTAGAACCATAGAACAGAACAGCACAGAAACAGGCCTTTTGTCCCTTCTTGGATGTGCCAAACCATTTTTTTTGCCTAGTCCCCCGACCTGCACTTGGGCCATATCCCTCCAAACCCCTCTCATCCATATACCTGTCCAAGTTTTCCTAAATGTCAAAAGTGAGCCCGCATTCACCACTTCATCTGGCAGCTCATTCCACACTCCCACCACTCTCTGCGTAAAGAAGCCACTCCCCCAATGTTTCCGTTAAACTTTTCCCCCTTCACCCTTAACCCATGACCTCTGTTTTTTCCCCCCTGGCCTCAGTGGAAAAAGCCTGCCAACATTCACTCTATCTAAAACAATCAACAAAGTCCCGGCAACATCCTTGTAAACCTTGTTGGCACTCTTTCAACCTTATTAATATCCTTCCTGTAATTTGGTGACCAAAACTGCACACAATACTCCAAATGCGGTCTTACTGTTACAGGGAGAATAAATCAATGAACGCCAGGCGAAAAGGGGCTGTTAAACATTCAAATGGAAAACGAAGCTACATTGTCCTTGAAAAGAATAACTAAGAATGAAACAAATATCGCTAGTCTTCAGAGTCAGTTAACTCGACAGTCCAGTTTCTCAGACAAGCCGGAACTCACAGACCGAATTGTTGTTGTGTCCATGTCTCGACAAATACTACGACGGAATGAATGGAGTTAAATACTATCACAATGAAATAATTATAAGCTGACACGTGCATATTCACTAACGTAATTGCAGAATCTGATGCGCTACCGAAACCGTGGTTGAGATACAACCATCAGGAATGTGGGATCAACTGAATATCAGCTGATCAGATTTTGGGGCATAGATTAAAATGTATTAAAATCAACGATGGCAGCACCTGTGGATTTTGACGAGAGATGTTGTAAATTTAGTCCAAGGGAAACATAAGATTTATGATGCTGAAATGAGACACTGAGTTGTGCAGAGTGAAGAGGGTGAAAGACTCCATCAGGATATAGATCAGTTGCAGATGCGGATGGGGAAATAATAGATGGAGTTCAACCCAGAGAAGAGTGAGTTGTTGCAATTCAGGAGATCAAATGTGTGGGAGAAGTATCGAGCAAAGGTCACGACCTTTACATCTTTCATGTCTAAAGCGATCTTGATGTCCATGTCCATAGCTCATTGAATATGAATCTTATGTCGCATCTGTATAAAACTTGTGTCTGGCTGCACATGGAGTATTTTTGCAATTTTGTCCCCCATTACAGGAAAGGTGTGAAGGTCTCACTGGGTGCTGAAGAGCAATACAGCTCATATTCTAGAGCAGAGAGCATTAACTTTAAGGAGTCCATAAAGTACTGGTTAGGCACAGGAGTACATTCAGCCAGAGACTCATTCCACCGAGATTTAACACCGAGCGTCAGAGGAAGTCATTCCTGCCTGTGGCCATCAAACTTTTCAACTCCTCCCTCGGAGTGTCAGACACCCTGAGCCAATAGTCTGGTCCTGAACTTATTTCCACTTGGCATGATTAACTTATTATTATTTAATTATTTATGGTTTTATATTGCTATATTTCTTCACTATTCCTGGTTGGTGCGGCTGTAACGAAACCCAATTTCCCACGGGATCAATAAAGTATGTCTGTCTGTCTGTCTGTCTGTCTGTCTGAGTGTGTAGACGAACTTGAATTCTTTTATTTTAAGTGTGAAGTGTTGAATGGAGACCATATATTGAGCTGTAAAATTGAGAGGTGAAGATAGTCAGGGTGTTTTCGGTATATATATCAGGTAATAGTGTTTATTGATTTGGCCGAAAGATGTCCAGTGTTTTTTTCCATAGAGTGGTGGGTGCCTGCAATATGCTGCCAGGGGTGGTGCTACAGACAGATGTTAATATTTTAGCCAGGCACGTTAACAGTCAGGGAATGAATAATTACCACCGGATGCAGGTGGAGTGACTTTATTCTGACATAATACTGATAACAGCGTTGTGTGTCGAAGCGCCCATTCCTACGCTGTTCTACATTCCAGGTAGGTCCTGTGACAGCTGAAATCCTGAATCATCTGCTACCGAAATTCCTCGGTCTCTGCTCTCTTGTTTACCACCCGGCCTGTAAACAGCACGGTTTACAAACTTTTATTTAAAGTAGCAGACTTGGAGACCGCTTCGCTGAACATCTACGCTCTGTCCGCCAGAGAAAGCAGGATCTCCCAGTGGCCACACATTTTGATTCCACGTCCCATTCCCATTCTGATATGTCTATATCTTAGATACAACACCTTATATACCGGCTGGGTAGCTTCCAACCTGATGGCATGAACATTGACGTCTCTAACTTCCGTTAATGCCCCTTTTCCCCTTCCTATCTCATCCCTGATATATTTCGATTTCCCCCCTCAACCTTTTTTTCTCTTTCTCTCTCTGCCCATCACTCTGCCTGTTCTCCATCTCCCTCTGGTGCTCCCCTACCCCTTTCTTTCTCCCTAGGCCTCCCGTCCCATGATCCTTTCCCTTCTCCAGCTCTGTATCCCTTTTGCCAATCTTTCCGGCTCTCAGCTTCACCAACCCGTCCGGCCATCGCCTAACATTTTGCATTTTCCCCTCCCCCTCTTACTTTCAAATCTCTTACTATCTTTCCATTCAGTTAGTCCGACGAAGGGTCTCGGCCCGAAACTTCGACAGTGCTTCTCCTTATAGCTGCTGCCTGACCCGCTGTGTTCCACCAAAGTTTTGCTTGCGTTGACCGGTAGAATTTCCCCTTTCTTCCCTTTCCACAGACGTTGCCTGACCTGTACTCACATCTACACTATCGTCCTTCTACAGCTTCCAACATGCTGCATAACTGTGACGGACTGGAAGGCTCTACAACAGATAGTCAAACTGCCCAACGTATCACGGGCATCCCCAGATTACCTTCCATCAAGGACGTATATACAGAAAGCCTCCGGCAAAGGGTCATCAGCATCAGGAAGGATCCGTTATATCCTGTCTATGAGCTGTGTGCCCCTCTCCCATGAGGGAGGAAGTTACGTAGCATCCATCGCAGGACCACCTAACTCAAAATGAGTTACTTTCCTCAAGCAGTAAGAGTGATCAACACCTCCAATGACTAAACCACGCCTCCACAACTCACAACCCCCACCTAACCACCAGCACGGTTTTATTTTTTTCTGTCAGAACCACCTGAGGTCAGAGAGACTCCTGTATCGTATGAATTTATATTTATTGTGTTTTCTACTGCTTACTTTATCTGAGATTTTTGTTGTGCTACACCAGCTCCGGAATAACAATCATTTCCTTTTCCTTTACACTTGTTTATCTTCAATATTGAACTTGTTGAGTATTTGCAACGCAGACTCTTTAAGAGACACAGGACTGCGGATCTGCCGTCTCAAACAATTTTCTGAAGGAACTCAGTGAGCTGAACAGCATCTGTGCTGACCGGGAAGAGGTGTCTTATCTCCATTTTATGTGAAAATGCTGACTGTCTCAATCTCCTGAACAAGACATTGACATTTTCACCCCCCAAAAAAAATCCCACCCACAGTGCACGTGCTGTTCAACAAATATACATTGCATTTAGAATCAGTGACGGTGGGACGGGGAGCTGTGATTCCCAGACCTGTTCCTTTGACAGAATACCCACTACCCCTTTCTCCACTTCCATACACCACATCAACACTGGGCTTTCAAAGTTCTTCCACAGGAAAAATTTTAGCTGTGGTAGTAGTGGTAGTTTGTTCAGTACGGCACAGTCGGGGGTCAGTAAACTACCAGGGGAGTATTGACCTTCAAAGCACAATAAGATGGCAATATGGTGATCTGGTGTTTATCTAGACCAAGTCTATCTGTCCAGTCTGGAGTCTATTAATCGAATTTACTTCATTGAACGAGCATCCGTTGACGAATTCAATTAATGCAATAGCTTTGAGCTAATTCCTGAGTACTTAAGTATTGAATTCTGAGTTGAGGCATCTAACAGTTTGTCCACTGTCTGTTCCCATGGAAGATGTTCAACAGAAACACAAGGAGACTCTGCGGGCACAAACTGAAACACTGAGAGTGAACACGATCCTGATGAGGGAGAAGGAGAAGGTTTTCCAGCTGTTTGATCGATACGCTGAGCTCACGGTCATTTCTACTGTTCGAGATCGGACACTGGTGGAACATGAGCTGCTGGCCAGAGGCAGAGACCGCGAGGAGTTGAGAGAGGAACAGTTTCACGGTGAGCTGGAAAACATCCGGACTGAACAATTGTTCCGGAGCAGCTTTTCCCAGAGTAAATACAAATCTGGGAGGTCCGCAGCTGTGGCCGGAGTTGCAGGGATCGGGAAGACAACAATGGTACAAAAGATTGTTTACGACTGGGCCACGGGGAAAATATACCAACAGTTCCAGTTCGTCTTCAGTTTCAAATTCCGGGATTTAAACTTCATTAATTGCAGAATAAACCTGAGAGAAATGATTCTGGATCAGTATAATTACTTTGGGAATTTCCTGAGAGAGGTCTGGAAGAACCCAGAGGGATTGCTGTTTATATTCGATGGTTTGGATGAATTCAAACACAGAATCGATTTTGCCGACAGTTGGAGAGATACAGAACGCAAGCACGAGTGCCTAGATCCCGAGTGGTGGTGTGAAGTGTCCGACATTGTGTACAGTTTAATCCAGGGCAAGCTGCTCCCAGGGTGTTCAGTGCTGGTGACCACCCGCCCCACTACGTTACATTTACTGGAAAAGGCAGAGATAAGTGTCCGGGCTGAAATCCTGGGATTTGTTGGTGAGGAACGGAAGGAATATTTCATCAGGCATTTTGAAGATCAGACGGTGGCGGAAGATGTTTTCAAATACATGAAGGAGAATGAGATCCTGTACTCCATGAGCTACAACCCCTCCTACTGCTGTATCCTCGCTCTGGCACTGGGCCCCTTCTTCACACAAAGAGACGGGGACCCACAGCGAATTCCCAGGACCATCACGCAACTGTACTCCTACTATATTTGCAATATCCTGAAAAGCCACGGCAGAGAGATCGAGAACCCCCGTGATGTGTTGCTCAGGGTTGGTCAGATGGCCTTCAGAGGAGTGTCCGAGAAGAAGATTGTGTTTACAGATGGAGATTTGATCAACGACGATCTGAAGCCTTCCCAGTTCCTGTCCGGGTTCCTGATGGAGCTTTTGGAGAGAGAGGATTCTGCCCGGTGCGTGGTGTACACATTCCCACACCTCACCATCCAAGAGTTTGTAGCAGCTGTCGCACAATTCTTGAATCCACATCCCGGAGATATCCTGAAATTCCTCACTGAAGCCCACAACACGACAGATGGGCAGTTTGAGGTATTTCTCCGTTTTGTTGCTGGTCTCTCTTCCCCAATGACAGCTCGGGGCCTGGAGGAGTTTCTGGGTCCATTTCCTCATGAAACAACCTGCCGGGTGATTGACTGGGTGAAGGAGGAGGTTAAACGCCAGAGTGAAAACAGGAGGTACGCTGGTAAAAGGAGCCTCTTGAACACATTGTACTACCTGTTTGAGTCTCAGAATCGTGGACTGGCTCAGGTCGCACTGAAATCTGTGGAAACATTTTCATTCTGTGGAATGACACTAACCCCGACTGACTGCGCGGTCCTGTCTTATGTCATCGGACTCTGTGATGCAATAAAACACCTCGACCTGGTGAAATGCAACATTCAGTGTAAAGAAATCCAGCGGTTGGGACCCGGGCTGCACAAGTGCCAGGAGTTGAGGTAACTTGATTTATCTCTCACTCTGAACTGTGAAACTGTTCCATTGTGTTTTGGGTAAAACTGTAGTAAATCAGATTGTGAAGAATTGTGAAAAATGCTCAGGGGATCGGTCAGTAATTCCCCAAGGACGGGACGTTTCTGTGGTTCCTTGTGAAGGGATGTTGAAGTCTTTGGATCAGTGAACAATGGCCATTTCTTTAATGGTAGTACATCACAGCAATGGCCGTGACTGCAGCAGGTGGGTCAGAGGTTCACACCCTCTACCCGTCAGCAGACTGTCTCGGTGGAAAGGAAAGAAATACCATTGTGAGATTGCCCTCCCCTGCCCTTCCCCGTGTGTGACTATCACCATCAGTTCGCCCCTGTGGCTGTGCTCACTATCATATACCCAGACGGCAAACAGGCATCTCCTCTCCCGGTTGGGTGCCACATTTCAGACCAACCCGTCCCTGCAATATTTCTGAAATCCCTTGTCTTGTTGGATTCGCTGTTCCCATTGGTATACTCCCATCGGATATCTATTCCCCAACCCTCTTCCTCCTCTGGGATCTCTCCTCCTTCCTCCTCTGGAATCTCTCTTCCTCAATCACCCTCCTACAGGATTTGTCTTCCTATGCCTTAGGTGTGTTCACATCCACCATCTCCCACTGACACTTTCCCTCAACAGATCTTCCTCACTGTGGGACTTCCTCCCACACTTCGGCCCTGCCCCTTCTGATCCTCTCACGTCAGGAACACTTTTCTGACCGTTGGGAAATGAGACAGAATGTGTTGTGTTTACAGGGTCACACCGACAGACTAAATTGCCGACATTCGGTGAATACCCTGGAGCTATGCAGTGAGCGACATTGACAGTGATGGGAACTCCGATCAGTGATTTACTGAAGGGTGTAATGTTTCCTGAAATATCGTGAGAAAGATTTCCTCAGACCTACGGTTTGAATCACTTTGTTCGTCAATTTGTCTGTTTGTGTTTAGTCTCGGTGGGAATGACCTTGGAGATTCAGGAGTGAAACCGGTGTCTGCGGCTCTGAGGAACCCAACGTGTAAAATACAGAAACTGGGGTAAGTACCAGACTGTGGGAGATTGTGTTTACAGTCACTGGGTGTCTGACACTGAACATTAATGTGATCAGTAATTGTGATACTGTTAAACACTGGGGGTTTGTACCGTCTCCTGTCCCTCTGTGTCCTTCACCCTCACTCTCTCTCGTCTCCAGGCTGTTCAATGTCGGTCTCACAGATTCTGGTGCCGAGGATCTCGCCTCCGCTCTCAGTTCAAAACCATCAGTGACGGAGCTGGACCTGAGTTATAATAAACTTGGAGATTCAGGAGTGAAACAGCTGTCTGCGGCTCTGACGATCTCGGGATGTAAAATACGGAAACTGAAGTAAGTACCAGACTGTGGGAGATTGTGTTAGCAGTCACTGGGTGTCTGACACTGAACATTAATGTGATCAGTAATTGTGTTACTGATAAACACTGGGGATTTGTACCGTCTCCTGTCTCTCTGTGTCCTTCAGCCCCACTCTCTCTCATCTCCAGGCTGATCGAGGTCGGTCTCACGGCTTCCGGTGCTGAAGATCTCGCCACCGCTCTCATTACAAACCCATTACTTACGGAGCTGAGTCTGAGCGATAATAAACTGGAAGATTCAGGAGTGAAACTGGTGTCTGCGGCTCTGAGTATCTCGGGATGTAAAATACAGAAACTCTGGTAAGTGCCAAACTGTGGTAATTGTGCTACTGCTAAACACTGGGGGTTTGTACCGTCTCCTGTCTCTCTGTGTCCTTCACCCTCTCTCTCTCTCATATCCAGGCTGCACAATGTTGAGCTCACTGATTCTGGTGCTGAGGATCTCGTCTCCATTCTCAGTACAAACCCATCACTGACGAAGCTGGACCTGAGCATTAATAAACTGGGAGATTCAGGAGTGAAACTGGTGTCTGACGCTCTGAGGAAAACAGAGTGTAAAATACAGAAACTCGAGTAAGTACCAGACGGTAAGAGATTGTGTTTACAGGCAGTCGGTAATTGTGTTACTGATGAACACTGGGGATTTGCACCGTCTCCTGTCTCTCTGTGACCTTCACCCTCTCTCTCTCTCTCATCTCCAGGCTGGCGATGGTCGATCTCACAGATTCTGGTGCCGAGGATCTCGTCTCCGCTCTCAGTACAAACCCATCACTGATGGAGCTGGACCTGAGTCGTAATAAACTGGGAGATTCAGGAGTGAAAGTGCTGTCTGCGGCTCTGAGGAACACGGAGTGTAAAATACAGAAACTGTGGTAAGTACCAGACTGTGGAAGATTATGTTTGCAGTCACTGTGTGTCTGACACTCAACATTAATTTGATTAGTAATTGTGTTACTGATAAACCGTCTCCTGTCTCTCTGTGTTCTTCACTCTCACTCGCTCTCATCTCCAGGTTGGCGATGGTCGGTCTCACAGATTCTGGTGCCGAGGATCTCGCCTCCGCTCTCAGTACAAAGCCATCACTGACGAAGCTGGACCTGAGTTATAATAAACTTGGAGATTCAGGAGTGAAACAGCTGTCTGCGGCTCTGAGGAACCCGGAGTGTAAAATACGGAAATTGAAGTAAGTACTAGACAGTGGGAGATTGTGTTAACAGTCACCGGGTGTAAGACACTGAACACTAATGTGATCAGTAATTTTGATACCGATATACACTGGGGATTTGTACCGTCTCCTGTCTCTCTGTGTCTTTCACCCTCACTCTCTCTCATCTCCAGGCTAGCGATGGTCGATCTCACAGATTCTGGTGCCGAGGATCTCGTCTCCGTTCTCAGTACAAACACATCACTGACGGAGCTGGACCTGAGTCGTAATAAACTGGGAGATTCAGGAGTGAAAAAGCTGTCTGCGGCTCTGAGGAACACGGAGTGTAAAATACAGAAACTGTGGTAAGTACCAGACTGTGAAAGATTGTGTTTGCAGTCACTGTGTGACACTGAACATTAATTTGATTAGTAATTGTGTTTCTGATAAACCGTCTCCTGTCTCTCTGTGTCCTTCACTCTCACTCTCTCTCATCTCCAGGTTGGCGATGGTTGATCTCACAGATTCTGGTGCCAGAAATCTCGCTTCCGCTCTCAATACAAATCCATCACTGACGGAGCTCGAACTGAGATCAAACTTACTGACAGACCGATCTGTCTCCGTTCTCTGCCGCCTCGTACTGACCCTCCCGAGTCTGGAACGGATTGGGTGAGTGTTTGTGTTCATGTTCAATGTGATAAATTATCAGCGGATCCGCAGGTTTTCCACTGACATTTGTCTGAGTGCTGTTGAAACATTAACCCCAGACCCCTGTTACTGACACTGTTGCGTAATCTGTTTATTTCATCTTTATTCTTCCATCTGTTTCAGGCTGTGGGGAAATTGGTTCGGTGGGACCGGGAAGAAGGAATTGAGATCTCTGCAGGAATCCAGATCCGGACTGAGAGTGGATCTATGAACATCTGAATGTGTGAACATCCTCGCCCGCAGGATGGGGACATTTTGATCAATTCCCCCCCCCCCCATTTAACTCTCGCCCTCCCCTTTAACTCAATCCTCCGCTTTAACTCCGGCCCTCCCATTTAAATCCCTCCTTCCATTTAACTCCCGCACTCCCATTTAATGGCTGCACGCCAGGTTTAATGACCAAGGGTTTTACTGGAACCTGCTCCAGTCTTGGGCCCCGCGACATCGGAAGCGACCGCATATCCGCAGTGACGTACTTCGGCCTCCTGTCCAGCGGCGCTGATTCCGCCGGATGTTCGCGTTCGAGACTCTCCACGATGGACCCGGGGAATTAAGCGAGCACGGCGGGTTTCAGTCTGCGCACCAATGATGACATGAAGAAATCCCTCGACTATTTTGAAGAGGTGTACACCCCGAAGTCTGATATCGTTCAGATTAAAGGGACTTGCACGGACCACGAAAAGAGAATTGAGACTTTGGAGCTGAGGCCGAGCGTTATCAGATAAGATGCAAGCTGAGAATCCACGGCATTCCTGAGCAAACGGATAAAATATTGAAAATAAAGTAACTCATATATGCCAAGCAGGAGTTCCGGAGACCAAGGAAGAGATTCTACTACACGTGGATGGTGTACATCGTCTCGGTAGGAGAAGAGGGGATAAGAATCCTCGGGTGACCATTATTCGATTTTCAAACAGAACCATGAGGATCTGGAATGGAAATATGCCAGAAATATGAATACTTGTTCTCGCAGAGCCTGCGGATTGCTGAGGACCTGACTGCAGCTGAGCAGGTGGCCCGACAGGAGCTGTGGCCGCTGCTGGAGGCGGCTCGAAAAGATGTAAGTGTGCTTTCGTTGCTGGGACCCGAGCTTTCATTGACGGAAAAGAGATGCGAGCAGAACATGTTGGCCTGGCGGCTGGTCTACTACCTCTACCAATATTTGAGTCTGGTCTTTGTTTATATAGGACTGGGATAGTTTTTTAACTTTTATTATTAGAGATGAAGAATTCTTTTCGTGTATATAGATAGTCTCTCATAAGACTGTCTTTTTCACTTTTTTCTCTTAATACCAGGGAACTTGAACACACTGTTATACGTAAGGCTTTAGTCTTTTTTTCTTAAAGCAGCATAAAAGTGTGGACTTCCTTTTAATCCAAGAGTCACACTCTCTGACTGAAGACATTAAACTATGGAAATCCCAGCGGGGGAACGATGTTTGGTTTTCACATGGTTCTGAACATTATGCAGGTGTTCTTATTCTGATGTTTAATTTGAAAGGGGATGTTTTGTACTCTGAGGCGGAAACGAATGGACTTTTTTTTGTTTCAGATTGTTCAATATTGTGGTAAAATGCTTATTATTGCTAATATTTATGGTCATAATATTAGAAATGATAATGATGGATTACTTGAGATTTTGGAAAAACGTTTTGATTATTGGCTCTCTAAATTTCCTGATGCATTTATTGTTCTGGGAGGAGACCTTAATATGGTATTAGATGAAAATATTGATCGATGCCACCAAGGCAGTTCTCTACTTATGATAACTTTAGTAGCTTTATTCAGAAGTTTAATATCATAGATATTTGGAGGGAACGCTTTCCTGGATTTAGAAATTATACTTAGACTAATAAATCTATTACATGAATGTCTCGACTAGATTAATGGTTACTATCCGATACCTTAAGGAATAATAATGTCATTTTTATTTTCCCCCTCACCTTTAACAGATCTTAAAGCTATCCACAATTTCTCTACAAATTGGCAACTTTTGAAATTTGAATCAGCCAAATTCTATAGAAATAGAGTAGTGATATAGCAAAGAAAAGAAAATTGGAAGTACAGTTATTGATCTCAAAGATTGCAAATTTATGTGAATTCTTTCCAGATAACCTTTCCGGGAGAGATATAGAGGAGCTGGGTTTGTTAAAGGATCAGTTTAACAATTTTAATCTTATAAAGACAGAAAGTGCGTATGTGAGATCTAGAAAACAATGGCTGGAAGAGCGTGAACAAAGTACAGCTTATTTCTTTCGTTCCTAAAAAAAACAGCGTGCCCAATACAATTCCATTCATCAGCATAATATTGATAGTGCGATTTCAGAGGACTCTAAACAAATATCAAAACATTGCTCTGCTTTTTATAGTAAGTAGTAAAGATCAAAATATTGTGAAGCATCTCCACTACATTTCATAAACGATATTAATATTCTTAGGAACCTGTCCAATGTACAGACCTGTGTGTGGCTCTTATTAACTTGGGAGAAGTTAAGGCTGTCATTTCAAATTAAAAAAAAAACAATGAGTTGCCAGGTATGAATAGTCTGACTGCAGAATTTTATAAGATTATTTCTCACACCTTTTATTTTTACTAAAATTGTTTTTAGAATGTATTGATAAATAATTCATTCCTACTTCTTTAACACAGGGCCTTATTACTTTAATTCCTAAACAAAGAAAAGATAAATTATTTATCGATAATTGACGTCATATTTACCTTGTCAATAGTGATTATAAAATTGTGGCCCCAAACTTTGCTAACAGAATGAAAGTATTTTTCCCATTTATTATTGATGAAACACAGTCAGGTTTCATATCTCTAATAAAGTCAGATTAGTTTTAGGTCTTATTGATAATTCTCATCTTGTTGAAAATGATAGTTTTCTACTGTTTTTAGATTTCTACAAAGTTTTTGACAGTATTGAACATCAGTTTATCTTCTCTGCTTTTGGTAAATTTTGATTTAGTCCAAGATTTTGTAAGGCTGTTAAGGCTTTGTACACAAACGTAATAGTTCTAAAAAGTTGAAGTTGGGGACTTCACCGAGGTTTGATGTAAATGGGGGGGGGGGGGGTGAAGCAAGGTTGTCCTAACTCACCCTATCTATTTCTTTTATGTGCTCAGCTACTTACCTATTCATCAAGTCTAGTCCTCTAAAATACATTTCATTGGGTAAATCCCAATTTTCTGATTAGTCAGTTTGCAGATGATAGTACTTTTTTTAAATGATGTTTTTTTTTTGAAATCTCGTTAGCTTTAAATTGTATTTCTGTCTTTTTCAAATCCTCAGGCCTCTATTTAATTATTCACAAATGTGAATTCTTTCCTCTTAAAGGTTGTACTCAGTTTATATTTGTTAATATTCCAGTAAAAGACAAAGTCACGTATTTGAGGATAACTACTACTAAAATGAGTACTTAAGGTGTTTGGATAATTTTCAACCTCTTATAGACAAAACCAAAAAATGATTAAACCAGTGGCTTCAAAGGGACTTATATTTGAAAGGCCGGTTTTTGCTTTGTAAAGCAGAAATCCTTTCCAGGCTTTATATATATATATAACTCCCCCCTTATACGTCGATTAAAAAATCTGTAAATTGATAGACGCCATATGGCTTAATTTTTTTTATTGAAAAAAACAAAGTTCATTATATTAAAAAAAAATCTGTTGCCATGAATAGTTATGACAAATGTAGGGGGGGGGGTCCTACATTTTCTTGATTTTGATAGTTTTAATAATACTTCTAAAATTAATTGGGTTAAACAATTTTTACGTAATCCTACTTCTATATGGAATTGTATTCCTTCTTTTGTCTTTTCCCAGGTTGGTGGTTGTTGTTTATTTTTCTTTTATGTAATTACAAAATAGACAAAGTTCTTCTCCGTTTATCTCATTTTCATAAACAGATGCTTTTATCTCAGTCTTTGAATTCCAAACACAATTCTTCTTCTAATGGTTATTTTATCTGGAATAACCACAACATACCTTATAAGTATATACATTTTTTTTTGTTTTATAAGGGTTGGTTTGATAATATTTTGTTAAACAGTTATTTAATTCAAGCTGTATTTATTGAGTTATACTGAATCTTTATTTGAGAACAAAATAATTTGCTGCTGTTCTGTATGCAATTCCTTCTGGTGTAATTATGTTTTTTAGAAATACATCACATTCAGTAGTTAAATTAGTTGGATCCATCCAGTACAGCTGTTGGAAAGATATATCTCCCTCCGTCTTTAAAACAGAATAACAGAGGTATTAGAAGTTTGTTTCAAAAAGATGTTACTTCTACTCCTACGGCTGTTAGTCTTTGTAATAGTTGCTTTCGGAATCTGAAGTGGAGGATTATTTCTCTCTGTGTGTGTACACATACACAGAAACGAAATACACACACACACACACACACACACACACACACACACACACACACACACACACACACACACACACACACACACACACACACACACACACACACACACACACAATGATATCTGACAAAGATGGAGTTGTCCTTCATGAATAAAAGCTTTTGGTTCCAGAGGAAGGAAGGAAACAGGTGACCCGTTGTTACCAGGACGCATGGGGACACCAGGGTTGCAAACACACCCCAGAAAAGATCAAGAAAGTGGGCTGGTGGCCTAAGAAGAAGGATGATGTTGATATTTTGTGAAAACATGCTTGATTTGTGCACAATTTAATCCTCACAGAAATGTAAGAAAAAGAGGCCTTCAACACACCAGACCGGTAGAAGGGCCTTGGACAACTTTACAAATAGATTAAATTATTTTTCTTACCGCCCCCCGCCCCCCAGGAGGATACAGATATACCATGCTTTATACCATATACCATATAGCTTTATGACGTGAGTAAATAAATATTCACTTGCTGGGTCTAGCTCGGAGTATCCAAACAGATCAAGGCACACATTTCACTGCCCAGGTAATGGAAGATGTCATGGCATTTTTAGGGATGAAATGGTGATTTCCTAAACTCCGTACACCGCAATCAGGAGGAAGTATGGAAAGGAAATGGTGCAACAACATGGGACAGCATTATGATTTGATGATAATATGGAATTCATTAACATTTTCAACAGGTTACTCCCATTATAAATACATCTCTGGAAGGGACATGAAATGTTTAGAGGAGTTGTTTGAATGAAATTTGTCAGAACACAAAATCAAAGGGATTGTGTCAGAAATGTGGGTACAACAATGGTACAGTCCATGAAAGAGGCCAGTTATGTGGCAACGCACCAAAAGGGTAAGACGAAACAACAGAGGAAAACCTACTTTGACTCAGAGGTCAGTCTGGTTTCTGAATTGTTTAGGGCAAAGCGTGATGATTAGAATACAGAAACGTTCATTATTAAATAGAAGCTTTTGCAGGGCTGTTTGAAATTATAGACAAACCAGGTCCATCAGTGTACAAACTACTGACTTCCACAGATAAAATGTGGGTGGTACTGTATTAGCCATCTAAAATTGGTGGAGGAGAAACAGGAATGTTATCACCATCTGTACCGGATGTACATGACTGCTCTGACTTGGATGACTGGAGAGTGGAACAACTGTTCCAACAAGATTGGGACAGGTTCTATCAATGGGGTGATTGTCAGTTCCCTTATCCTGATAAAAAGGGCAGTTTTGTTAAATCATCAAAAAGCAAGGAAAATATCCGTGTGCTTGTCCTCCTCCACTTTTTCGAAACAAAATTGGGTGAGGAAAAATGGACGCCTTGAGTCCAAAGACAACTGAGAATCCGGATTGGATGGCCTAGAAAAAAAAATAGAAAATATGGACTTAAAATAACTTACGATTTTCACTGGAAATAAGAGCAGATATTCCCCTTTGTGTTACAGGTTTCATTCAACATGAAGAGAATATTGTATTTCGTTGCGATGACGTTAACCATGACTGAGACAGAGTAAGTTTGCTCCAGAGCCAGTACGGCAGACCAATGTGTCAACAGTGATATCACTGCTTAGAACACACTCAGTGAAAGACAAAAAATATTAAGTATTTTCTCAACGGGCACGGGTGATACGATCTGACAAAGGAGAAGTAGAAGACTGAAATTTATATTATGCACAGTAATGAGGGAGAATTTCTAGATCCAATGCACTGGTACAGATGAATATCTGTGGGAATATGTTGTTACTCAGTTGCCCTCAATGCCTCACTTGACTGCAGCCTGGACATGTCTTGTGTAGGAAGCAAGGGAGATAATCCATCACTGGACAGAACACACTGAACCAATTAACACACACGCTGGTAAGGCAAATGAACTATTCAGCTACCCAGGCTTTTGGAGTAAGTTTTGAATTGGGGGATAAACGTTCAAATATATCCGTGGATAAGAATAGTAACATATGCTGCTGAAATACCAATTTAATATACCCTCATAACTGATTGCTCAGTTTATATCAACCGCGACGATGGAAGGCAGAAATAATGGGGGAAAAAATCGGGGATAATTCTTTCATGAAATAACAAAGAATGCGGTCAGCATAAATTCGGCAAACTTAGTTAGTGAGCGTTAGTATTTTATATAGAATGCAATTGTTCAATTTGGCTCCATAGGAGTCCTCTGGGCAGCCAACTGAATGAGAAGCAACCTGTAATCTCGTTAGATTCTGTCTGGTATCGTCTCTTAACTAGCCTGGACCAGTCAGAGTTAAAACAAACACAAGTAAACAAAGCAGGGGTAGGCAGAGCTATGATATTATGTTGGTTGTATTCCTGTACAATGACTAGTGAGAAGGTGACCCAGATAGCTCAGGTGACGGAGAGTCAATGGGATGGAGATCCAAAAGTTCAAATAATGAGAAACACTGTAAGTATCAGGAGCTCCCAATACGCCGGGATGATAGCACTTCAGCAACGAGAGACCAACCGTAGCAGATAAGGAGGAGCCCACGGATACGTGGTGATCGGGAGTGCGAGGAATGTCAGGCCAGCGTAGAGTGCATTTCCCTGCAGGGAAAACTGCTGGGGACTCGGTCAGATCGCTGTGTAACCCCACTGGTCACCACTTTCAACATCGAAAACAGCCCATTTATTGCGTCTCTCTGCCTTCAACCTGCTGATTTTTTTTGAGTCCACAGAAGTACATTAACCGCAATCCCAAGAGTTTATCAGAAAAATTCTTACATTCCACCCAGACCACATTCTTCAGTCCACAATTTTCCATCTGTTTATCCTTTTCTAAACACACGCTGACTCTGCCAAAGCTATTGTTGCTGTCCATCCCAACCCCGTGGGTGGGGATGTGGGTTCTGGGTTGGTCTGTCCCTGCCTGTAGGACACTGTGTAAAGAATACAATAGAAAGATTGACTGTATGTGGTTCACTTTAACAGTTGCATTGGAAATGTGTGTATGAATCTTCGACTTATTGTGGGACGGAATATCTCTACTGTCTGAGACTGTGGAACTGATGAGCTTCCGGTCTCTCGGTGCTCTGTAACACACCATATGTGTGAGAGGGGTGCGGCTGTTCCGTACCCTGTCCCCGGACAGGAGATAATATCTGATTTGAATGAAGTCTTTCCCTGTGGGTAGGAGAAGGAAACTGTCAGTGAAGGAGAGCTAGAAATCAGACGGCTGTGTGGAGCGGCCCGTGCAGACAGTGCAGTATGAATCTGTCAATCTGTCTCTCAGTCCCTCTCTCTCTCTCTCTCTCTCTCTCTCTCTCTCTCTCTCTCTCTCTCTCTCTCTCTCTCTCTCTCTCTCTCTCTCTCTCTCTCTCTCTCTCTCTCTCTCTCTCTCTCTCTCTCTCTCTCTCCCCCCTCCCCCCCTCCTTCCCTCCAATAGGTCGACGATCTCCCATCGGTACAGTACCACAATAGTCACAGAATATGTTCTGCGCAGACTCAGATTGGTGAGGAAAATGAAAAGACACTGGGGATATTGAAAAGAGACAGTCATGAACTGATAGATTAAATCAGAGAAATAGTTTCTTCCGCCCATTCAGACCATCCCGCTGTGATCTTCCACCTCGTCCCATTTATCTGCACCCTCTGTCCGTCTCTCATCCTCGTACCTACGCAACCTTCACTGAAATGATATCTTTGAATCTGCAACCACCACATTCGCACACACTTCCTTCCACACACGCTCGACGCTCGCAGTGAATAGGATTTACCACATATCCCTCTTGCATATTTCACCTTTCATCCCATACCTATGAACTCCAGTTGTAGATTCACTCAGAGGATGGGGAAAATCACCGGGCATTCACCCAGTCTGTAACTCTCACAATTTTATATACTTCTGTAAGAACTCCATTCATTTTCCTGCTCTCCGTGGAATAAATTCTTACCTTATTCAACCTACCCCTCTAACTCTTGTCCTCTGGCACCGAGCTCTTCCTTTCAATTTATCGCTGCACACTTTGAAACTTATTGACCTTTCAAAACTGTAGGTAGCGGATCGGAACAAACCTGAATATTCTATCTACAAACTCGCCAACGTGTTGTACAGCTGCAACATAACGTCTCAACTCCCGTGCTCAGTGATCTGATTGTGAAGGCCACCGTGATTGGAGCTCAATTACAGCACAGTGAGCTGCCCGTGACGCCGCTTTCCTGGAATTATCGCTCTATAGCCCCGCGTCTCTTTTGAAATACCGCACACTAAATCCACCTATTCAATATCTACTTCTTAACCTGTTGTATCTTTCCTCAGAGACCACCCCATACATGTCTGTATTAAATTCCATCTGCCATTTGTCAACCCATTTTTCAGCCAGTCAACATCAAGCTGCTCGCTTGGATAGAGTTCCTGCCTGTAAAACGCTCCCAATCTAGGGTTCATCTTTAATTCTACTGATAGTGTTTTCTATATCGACATCTAAATCATTAAAATACATGATAACTAACAATGGACCCAGCATGAATCCTATAGTACCCTTGTCACAGTCAATCAATCATCCACTCTCTGCTAATCCAGAAACGAACGTTCACCAATCTGTCCACAAACCGCAGTTAAAGTAGTGTGGGCGCGAAAACTTCTATTATCAAAGGTCCCTGGAATATTGTTGTCGATCTCTTTTATATGCTTAGGAGAACGTACATGCAGCGTGTTTTATTTTGATACATGTCATCAGTTGTTATTTGTGCCTTTCGAAATGACGAACAAGCGAAGGAAATAAATGATGCTATCTCCCCGTTCAATAAGGTGTACTCCATTTCACCTGCCGAGCTAAAGTCCCGCCCCCAATGTCACAGGTGGATGTGCTCGGCTGAATGTGAAAAAATAAATCTGTTTGAAGTTGATTGTCGATGTTAATTATTCATTTGGTAGCCTATGTTAAAAATAAAACTGATCAGAAAATGTTGCATTTCAGAAGCTGAATCCACGTGCCTTGGAAATCAAATGGGCAATGGTGATATTAATTTCAGCTTTAACTTGAAGCATCCCTTGAGGAGACAAATTCATGGCACAGTGACAGTGTGAGGAAAAAAAACATTAATGTCAGGTTCTGTGTGGTAGGACGTCCCTGATGTGACTGACGTGGTAACCACACTAATTGCCTCAGTGAAATTGCTCTCAATTGCATATAAATGCGTAAAACCGATCAACGATGCATAAAAACAGTTAGCGTACAACTGAACGCTGCTTCTGCCGGAATATGGGATATCCAGCAATTTACTACATCGCGGCCGTTTTCTATCCTGTAATTGTAGCGATAGGTGTCCCTGGTAAGATATTGGATCTGGTCACTCTCTGTGTAGGCATCGTCTTGCTTTTGTTTCGTTGCACAGCTCGGACATTCTGCCAGCACAAATTCTTCCCTCGTCTGATTTTTTTCTCTCTCTGGACTGAAGGGTTCAAGCATCTAATAGCTTTGTTTTCATCTTCCATATTTTTTCCGTGTGATTTTTTTCCTGTCAATAACGTTGGTGCCGATATTGGAACAGTATCATAATTTCACCTTGCTCGGACTTCTGAATCGATACTGGTCCATGGTTTTCTAGATCTAAGTCTTTGTCAATACAGATACATTGACCTTACAAAAACAATACGATAGCTTTTTCAAATGATGCACCAATCTATTTTCGAGACGCAGGTCTGTTCTTCAATCTGGCAGGTAAAGAGAACGTGTGCTTTCTATCTGATTGATTCCATTTTGTTCCCACTACATATAATCCCTTCAGATGTTTCACCTCAAGTAATGGGAATGCTGTTGTTTATGGAGCGGTTGATCGTTTACGTGTGTTGTGGAAATGAGACGCCGCTCTGAACTGTCGGAAGGTCGCCAGCCCACTGTCTCTCCAGTCCATTATAGTCAACTCGCGGTAGTGCACCGACGAAGCCCAGACAGACTGGATTCCTGCTCCCCACTTCCCACAAAATGTATACCCTGCAGAGCATCGAAAAAATATTGGGAATTCAAACAGTTGCACCTAACGATGTTTCTGCTTTTTTTTCACCCCTCCCTCCAAATTTCTTGTAGTTAATTTAGCCGCGATTGTGATCCTATCCCGGGGAAAATGCGGACTCTCCAAATGCATCACCCGTTACCTGGTTGGAATGGCATCAGCGGATCTGATGGTGGTTATCATTGCTGCTTTAGTGCAACACACCAACAATATCTACATTTATTCCAGATCCCTGCTCATCACTCCTGTATGCGCTCTGATATATATCTTTGTTGTTGCAACAATAGACTGCTCTGTTTGGTTTACAGTCAGTTTTACCTTCGATCGTTTCATCGCAATATGTTCTCGAAAGCTGCAGGAAAGATATTGCACTGAGAGAACAGCAACGGTGGTGATCTTGATGATGGTTATAGTGATCTGCGGGAAATGTGTTCCCTTGTACTTTGCCATAGAGCCTTACATGATTATTGACAACATACCGTGGCGTTGCGCATTCACACACGAATACGGTACTTTACCCGTGTGGAAAATATACGAAACACTGGATAGCATTTTTAGACCCTTGTTACCGATCGGTTTAATTCTAGTGTTCAATGGGTTAACAGTAAGACATATCATTGCCGCAAATAGAATTCGCAGAGGGCTTCGGAATATCAATGATAATCTGAACGATAACGAGGTGGAAAAACGCAGAAAATCGATGATTTTTTTGTTTGCTATATCAGCTAATTTCATATTATTGTGGATACCCTTTGTAGTTCGTTCCCTGAAATGGCAACCACAAAACTATTTTTATCAGGACAAATATTTGAGTTCTCCTGTATATATACTACAGCAATTTGGGTTCATGTTACAATCACTCAGTGTGTGCACCCATACTTGTATCTATACACTGGCACTGAAGAAATTCAGAAACGAGCTAAAGAATGGAGTGAAGTATGTATTTACATTAAATGGCCATCTGTACAGATAACGCCCATCTCCAATTGCAATTCAGCACAGTCTCCGAATAAAACTGGTTTGGCAAATATGTCAAAAATTCAATCAACCGTGTGCCTGGCCATCCTTCAATGGCAAAATCCACGAAGGATTGCACACGTCAAACAGTTAAGGTAGACCACCGGGCAATGATTGTTACATTGGTTGATTTACTCTGCACTATCGCAGAATCTTGACAATCACAAGGGCAGGAATGACTTGTGGACATTCCCGGGTCCAGATGTTTCAAAATGGACAGAGTCGATTAAAAGAGGATAAAGGGAGTGCCATTGAAAACGAGAGAGAGCACGATAGTAACACAGCAGCAGAAAGCGAAGAACCCGTGGAGAGTTTGTCTATCGATGGACTGTGAGTAGAACTCAGAGCAGAAAGGGAGCAATCAGTAGTTTGAGAGAGTTCTGGACAGACCTCAGACCCCACACCCTAAAAAATACTTAGACCTCGAGGAATTGTTCTGGAGATAAATTTTGGACAGGTGCCATATGAAGACGGTATTCTGGTGGGCAACTTAAACATCACTAAAATACATTGACATTTCCTCGCGTTAAAAGTTTTAGATATTCAAACTGTCACTCGGTGTCGCCGGTCAGTTAATTGTGTGTGACTGTGAGTGAGTTGGGTGCACTTTATTTATTCCCGCTCGTTATCAGCTCACAAGGTTCCACACGGTAGGCTTATTCAGAAAGTCAGAAGGCAGGAGATCCAGCGAAGTTTGGCCAGGTATATACTGAATTGGCTCGCCTGCAGAAAGCAGAAGGTCGTATTGGAGGGAGTACATTTGCATTGGAGGGTTGTGACTAGTGGTGCCCCACAAGGATCGTTTCTGTGATTTCTGCTTTTCGTGATTTTTATTAACGACCTTAATGTGGGGGCAGAAGGGTAACAGCAGCATAGATGGATATACTCCCACATACGAATCACTGATGTAGACCATGAACAGCTTCGGTCTCGGAGCAAACCCTGTGTCACGCTACTGATCACAACTTCCCAGTTTGAGCATGATCCATTAATTCATTCTCTGCCTTCGAACTGCTGACTAATTCTCGGTCCACACGAGTACATTATCCACAATCCCAGATCCTTATCAGTACCTTTCTGAAATTCCACTATCATCACATTCTTTATTTGCCAAATGTCCGGTCTGTTTACCGTTTCCCTGCTGTTGCTGTCCTCTCAGTCCCGTGCGGTGGGACTTAGGGTCTGAGTGTGTACCTCTACCTGGAGGACAGCGGTACAGCATACAATGGAAATATTGACCATCTATAATTCAGTGTAGCAGCTCTATAGGAAATGTATACCTGGGACTTGGTCTCAGCGCGAACCGAATGTTTTAGCTGTCTGAAATTGTGGAACTGATGGGCTGTCAGTGTCTCTGTGCTCCGCAATACACCTTGTATGCGAGAGAGGAAAGGCTGCCCTGTTGCTTGTGTCTCGACAGGCAGCGATATCGGATTTGAATGAAGTCTTTCCCTGTGAGTAGGAGAAGGAAACTGGGTCAGTGAGGGTGAGGTAAAAGTCAGCTGGTTGTGTGAAGAGGCCTGAGCGCCCAGAGCCTCTGTCAATCTGACTTCCCCCCCCCCCCTCTCTCTCTCTCTCTCTCTCTCTCTCTCTCTCTCTCTCTCTCTCTCTCTCGCTCGCTCGCTCGCGCTCTCTTACATATCTAACGTTGTATCTGACGCTTCTCATTCTTTTATTCACAAAGAGTCATGCCAAATCTATTCAACTCCCAATTTAAGTGTAGATTTTATTATTTGCCTGGTCTCCCCATTCATTTGGAGAGTAAACATTTCTACTCAAATTTCGTTTGCGCTCCAGCAAATTAGAGAAGTTCATAAAAGTCTATTACATTCTTACACTTATGACTGAATGGTTTATGTTCAAGAGTTACAAAGATTTGTAAACCTCAAGTTAGGGTGCATCTGGACTGTTGCATTCAGTTTCAGTCAACCTATCATAGGAAGGGTGCCGAAGATTTGGACAGTGTATAGAAGACATTTGAAAGAGGAGTTTGAAGAGGAGATATAGAAACGGGAATTGCACAAACTGGTTGTTTTTCCCAGAGTTCCAGAAGCCAAAGCTTTACAAGAGCAGACAGCCAGTATCTATCTCAGAGCATCAAAATACCGAAAACCAGAGGGCATGTGGATAGGGTGAGAGGGGAAAACATTCAGAGGACATGGTCGGGAAGAAATTAAAAGAAAAAAAAAACAAAGACTGGTGGGTGTTTGGAATGCATATCTGGAGTGGTGTTTTTGAGGGTCATACACAGGCAACCAAACGCACAGAAAATGGAGTGATGCAGACAACGTGTAGACAAGTGGATTAGTTTAATTAGCCATCACTGGCTCAATGAGGCACATGAGAATATCGCCCAAAGTCAGCATCAGAAATATCCTGCCAGACTATCCTTCTGCAATGTTCTGAGGGAATTACAAGCAGCGTAGACAAGGAAGATGCAGCAGGTGTGGTGTACTTGGATTTTCAGAAGGCATTTAACATGACGCAGCTTAGCAAAGTAAGAGCCCATGGAATTAAAGGAGAGGTACTAGCATGGGTGTGGCATTGGCTGATATGCAGACAACAGAGAGTGGGAATAAAGGAATGCTATTCTGGCTGTCTGCCGGTTACCAGTGCAGTTCCACAGGGATCTGCGTTGGAACCGCTGCTTTTTATGATGTGTGCCATGATTTGGACTATGGGATTAATTGGATTGGATTCGATACGTTTATTGTCATTTAGAAATGCATGCATTTAGAAATGATACAATGTTCCTCCAGAGTGATATCACAAAATAAAAAAAGGATAAACCAAGACTCACACTGACAAAACCATCATTATAACATATAGTTACAGCAGTGCAAACAATACCGTAACGTCGATAGACTCAGACATGGGCGTGGTTAAGTCTCAAGTCCCGATATCAGGCAGCAAACGGGAGAAAATCTCCCTGCCATAAACTTCCAGGCACTGACAATTAGATTTATAGCTAAATTCCCCGATGGTACAGAGATAGGTGGAGGAGCAGGCAGTGTTGAGGAATAAGACAGCCTGCAGAGAGACTTAGATAGTTTAGGGGAATGGGCAAAGAACTGGAGTTCCACGGGGCTCGGTGTTGGGACCGCTGCTTTTTGCGATGATTTGGACTATGGGATAAATAGATTTGTAGCTCAATATGCCGATGATACAACGAAAGGTGAAGGGGCAGGTACTGTTGGGGAAACATCAAACATGGGATGATCCAATTATTTGGAATGTTTATACGAGATGCCTCCCCTTCAGTGAGATTCCCCCCACCCCACCCGTTCTCCTGAACTCCAGAGAATGCAGCCCAAGAGCTGCCAGACGTTCCTCAAACGGTAACCCTCTCATTACTGGAATCATTCTGCTGAATCTTCTCTGAACCCTCTCCAATGTCAGTATTTCGAGAGCCTGCAGAGAAACTTAGATAGTTTAGGGGAATGGGTAAAGAAGTCGCAATGAAATAAAATATTGGAAAGTGTATGGTCTTGCACTGTGGTGAAAGAAATAACTGGGCAGACTATTATTTAGATGGGGAGAGAATTCCAAATGCAGAAGTACACAGCCACTTGGGAGTCCCAGTGCAGGATACCTTAAAGGTTAAAATCCAGGTTAAGTCGGTGGTGAGAAGGCGAATGCAATATTGACATTCATTTCTAGAGGTATAGAATAAAAGAGCAGGGATGTGATGTTGAGGCGCGATAAGGCACTTGTGAGACGACACTTGCAGTGATTTGTGCAGTACTCCTCATTTTAGAAGGGACAAACTGACATTGCAGAAGGTTCAGAGAGGATTCAGGAGAATGATTCCAGGAATGAGAGGGTTACCGTTTGAGGAACGTCAGGCAGCTCTTGGGCTGTATTCCCTGGAGTTCAGGAGAAAGTGGGGGGGGGGGGGGGTGGAATCTCATATAACATTCCAAATAATTGGATCAGCCTATGTTTCATTGGCGAATGGCCTACTTCTGCTCCTATATCTTATCGCCTTATGGTCAATTATGTCAGCAAAACCACACAGAGCAGAGGGACTCTTATTGTTCTGCACTGGTAGATGTTCTACCTCGACAAATAATCACTGACTAAGGAAATGTATTTGACTCTCATCCTGAATAGCTGTTCCTTCTTGCTGTGGCTGTGATCCATAATAATAGAATTCTTATTCGTTGAAGACATCTCTGCAATATTTCTAAATACTCTGAAATAATCCATCAATTCTCCTCTAAATTCCACCCAGTGCACTCATTCTCCCCACACACAGGGAGCCGGCCATCGCTGGAACCAGTCCAGTCAGTGTGAGGAATCGTTTCTGCGCTCCCACTGCTGGTGGGATAACATGCCCGAGGAAGTGTGACGAGGCCTGTTAGTAAGATTCAATCTGCATTCACACCAGAGCCCATAACACATCTCCGAGTAAGACACCTCTACACCTCTTCTCCAATCCTCCTGCATCACGGCACAGAATTCTCTTTATTTCCCTTATTACATGATGTATCTTCACGGTAACGCTCAGAGATTTGTTCATCAGCATCCTCAGGTCCCTCTGGACAGTCATGTCTGTCGCCATGTAAAAGTGTCTTTTTCCTGGTTGTCTCTCTCGGAATGGATGGCGCCACATTTCCCCACACTCTGACCATCTGCCACATCCTCACTCATCCACTTCAGACTGCATCCCAAAACACTCTCTGCAAACTTCCAACTACTGGTTTTGCGAGCTGAGCTCTACAATAGTGCGGAGCGGCTGGTCTGAACCTTCTTCCTTGACAGGAGTTGATGGACGTGTGGGTGGAAGGAAACTCCATGGTCACTGAAGGGGAGGGATCTGCCTGTCTGATTCGCTCCTTCTCTCTCCTTCACACTTTTCAATACTCTAACTGACGCTTGTTATTCATTTCCAGACATCCTGTATCTATTCCTCTCACATTTTAGACTATTGTTTTCTGTTATTTAACTGGTCTGCCCATTCCTTTGCAGATTGACATAATTCCTCGCAATGTCTACATTTCTCTCTGTGTGTGAGTGTATGGTGTCAAGGGGCTGAGGGACTGAAGGACAGTTTCGAATGGGAACCACACTGACAGAAGTTAGGGTTCGGACGCTCTTGGTGAACTCTGTTTCCAGATGAACAATTAGCCAATAGTAACGTTCGTAAATCATTAGTGTGACTAATCAGTGACAAAGTTCAGTCTTTATCATTAGAGCTCTAGCATTATTTCCACCAGATGAGTCACTGTTGAGGTATTGACTCAAGAATTTTGATGTGTTTATCTTTAATCAGCCCAATATTTACATCAGAGTCGATGGTGTACAACTAAACTGTTTGTTCAAGCTACTGTAAGTAAGAACGTTAGTCAGGGGTATAACCGTATCTCCAGCGACGGATCCTCTGAATAAATCATGGCTGTTTGGAATGCATGAACTCAGTGTCTGCCAGAACTGTGAACACAGGGTCGACAAAAGTCACAGATCTTCTGACATGGAGAATCCTGCCTTCTGGAAGCTAGAAAAAGTTTTCTATCCTCTTATTTCAGCCTTTGGAATTCCCGGTAAGCCCAATGTCAGCTGCTGTCGGTGGGAAACGAATCTTAATTCCAGTGTTGTCATTTGTTTATCGCTGGTCTGCACTGCCACATGTCCGTTTCCAGAATTCCGATCTTCAGGGACGGAATGGAAACTCAGGTACGGAGGATTTTGGGAACTGGATCTGAAGACAGAACGTGCAGAATTGCAGTGATTTCGACAGCACTATGGAATTCAACGCGTTAGGCAGCGCTTTTGCAGTCGTTTGCGTTCAATAAAGTGATGTTCGGGGTCTCTGTGCTTTTGGTTTGCAGCAGCTGTTCTGCATTTGCAAATATTACGTGAATACAACCCGCGGAGGTTATACCATTGGTCGCCTGCATTTGTATGTGAGCGATTGTCTGAGGTAGGTGTAACAATCAAACCACCACACTTTAACAAATGTGAGGAGTTCCATGTGTAGCTTGAAACGTGAGGTTTTTTAATAACTGTGCGCTGTGACTGAACGTGAAGCCGTTGATGGACAACACAATGAAGCCGTTGCTGCGCCAAATATCACAGCAGACGTGTTGTTTCATAGTTGTGCGAAATTGTGTTGTATTACATCAACATCTGACACGGTTACAGACATCTAACTACGGTAACGAGCTTGCTGCTGGCCGGAGAATTCCTCTTCTCTGCTTCCATGTAATGCACTCAGCAGGAGGCGTCATGTCTGTCTGTGGGGTTGTTACTGATTGCTGAGTATCTGTTGGAATCAGGCTATGTCTGTTGTTAAGTCAGTGAGGTGGCAACTGCAGGATTAGGAACCATACACCGGGAATGCCATATCCCAAGAAACTTGAACAGAAGCACAACAGTTCTGAGACGAGACGCGTTATATGCTTTTCCAGTTATTCTGTATTCCAGCATTTCCTGTTTCTGTTCCGTGTTCCGGTGTTCTATCGCTGGCGGGGAGCGCCACGGAAGCTGATGTCTGTAGCACCCCGCGGGTAGAAAATGACGTATTGAATCCGAGGAGGCAGCTATCCGGTTTTAGCTTTCCGCCCCCACTTCACGTTTCAGTCATTAGGATATTAATCTGTATTCAGACCAGATGGACAAGTTTAGGGGATACTTTGTTGTTTTTTTTCTCTACGACGTCGGTGCACCTTCTCTCGACTCTTCCACCGCGAAATGCAACAATAATGTGCAAGTATTGCAGGATCTCCAGCAACAACTGTATTGAATTGTGCTCTGTATTTTCTCGGCTTGCTGTTCCCTGTCTCTCTTCCAGCGAACTTGGTGGCGATTGTGATCCTGTCCCGGGGGAAATGAGGTCTCTCCAAATGTGTTATTCGCTACATGGTGGGAATGACCGCGGCTGATCTCCTGGTCGTTACCTTCGATCCGCTGCTGACGTGGACTGCTAGGTTTTATTTTCTCCAATCATTCCTTTTCCTGACTCCCTTGTGCATACTCTGTCGATGGTTAATTTTTGCCAGCACTGCGACCTCTGTCTGCCTGACTGTCGCTTTCACCATCGATCGATTTGTGGCTATTTGCTGTGAGAAGCTGAAAACAAAATATTGCAGCGAGAGAACGGCGGCTGTGGTTATCGGGACAGTGAGTGTGCTGGCCTGTTTGGAGTGTGTTCCCTGGGGCTTTATGTACGAGCCCAAAGTAATAACTGATGGTGTTCCCTGGGACTGTACCCTTACACAGAGCTTCCTAAACTCATCATCATGGGCGGCATTCGAGATTTTTCACCGCATTTTAACCCCTTGTGTCCCGTTCTTTCTGATTTTGCTATTCAATATTCTGACTGTCCGGTGGATTCTAGAGGCCAGTCGAGCCCGCAGGGGGCTCCGGGGACAAAAGAATGGAGAGAATGACAAGGACCGGGAGATGGAGAACTGACGCAAATTCATCGTTTTGCTCTTCAGCATAACGGGTAGTTTCATATTGTGTTGGGTAACACAGGTGGTATTTTATATCTATGAACGGATTTCAATGAGGTTTGTTTATTCTGTCACGGATCCTGGTTACATCGCGTTACTGACATCGTCTATGCTGCAGGTTGTCAGTTCCTGCACCAACACATGTACTTACGCCCTGACTCAGAGCAAATTCCGGGAGGAACTCAAGGATATGATCGAGTATCCAGTGAAGCAGATTTGGAAACTCATTAAAAGTTAGAAATAAATGTTGTTTGTATTACAATTCAGCTGCCGTCATGCTCCCTACTCCGTGGCCCCACTTGTGAGTAAATGGGAGCAGTGTGATAAATAGAGTTATAAAGCAAACACGTTAAAATCTGAAGTTGCTACAAAACAACTCACAGTAATTCAGAGTCCAATGAACGGGGTCAGAACCATAATTCGCAAGTTTACTCTTTTCCACAGAAATGTGCTTTGTACCTCACCACACCTAAAAGTGAAGTTTCAGGCGGACCTGTTACCCCAGCTTCCCGGCATTGTCTACGCTGCGTGATCCGGGAGTATATATTCGTTTGTATCAAACACTCCTACTCTCATCAAAATCGGTCTTTTCGTTCCCGCGTTTATTCGCATCCTTGTCTACCTGTGGGTTCTCCTTATCTCTACCACCGTCAACTATCTTCCAGCAGGAGGATTGTAACTGATATTTAGCCCAGCTGGCACCGTACTGTAAGAATGTCCATCTCTGCTGCAGCCGCTGTCACACTGGAAGGTGCAGGGCTTGACAACATCTCGGATGATACCGGAAGGGTACAGATCTTTATAACTATCGTCAGTCTGCTATAAGGAGACAGACCTTTACAGCAGATTGAAACGCAATTCTAGAATTTTAACTGTGCTACAAATGAACAAAAACACAATTATTTTGAGCGAGCGAGAGAGAGTAAATGACACATCGGGGATTGATGGCGAGGGAGGGAACATGAGCGAGAGTGGAATCTCGAGGGGATATGTTGACACCAAGGACGAGATGAATTTAGTTCAAAGAGCATTAAGGTGGTTGAATCCTTCAGGGGATTTAGTCCATGAGGAGACACCGATGCATGCAGGGAAACATACAGTTAAAATTTTCATTATGATCAACGCACATATCGTGAGCTGGGGGGACTTTCTCTGTGTTGTGCGTTCACAGTTTATTGGTCAATGATTTGAAGCCCAGTGGGCAAAGGTCCAAAAGGGCACATGTGATGAAATTCTTAGTTCTACGCTGAATGCGGTTCTGATCTGGAAAACTGCCTATACGTGTGGTGGGAACAAACAATCAGGGTGTTCAAAGTGGAACACGACAGTTCATTCGGGAGAATTAAACTGCTGAGCTGTTTGAAGAGTGTGGAGAACAGGGCAATTGAAACGTTGTACTAAGAGCTAGTATAGACTTTCTGGGTTGAATGGTGTGCCATCCCACAATGATACCTTGTTCACTAATGATATCAAAATCCCAGTATGGTCTCCTGGAGACAACACATCTACCGGGGTGTAGAAGGCAAGTTTGTGTAATAAGGTCACTCTGCTGTCAAAATGCTGGCATTGTATTCCACGCACACTGAGCTGCCAGAGCGACACTGGCCAGGAAAGACTCTAATACAAGGAGAGACATCTAACTAAACATTACACTGTTGACACAGACCAAGAGAATCCCAGTGTACATATATATATTTAAATTTTTTGCTGTAGCTCTGACCTTTATAACAACCAGTATCGTACTGTAACTGATTCTTACAGCCGTTTGCTCCATACTCTAAGGATACAGATCTTTGCTATAACGGCTGTCATACTGGAAGGTTGCATGCATTGACAACATCTAGCACTGTTCGGTAAGGGCACAGACCTTTACAAATATTGTTCGCATGCTTAATGGGGTCAGGTGTACAATCAAACAGATGCACAACCATGAACCGGCACTGGAACGGCTGAGAATCTTACTATATACCAACATTTAACTGTCTTTATCCGGTGTCATAGAAGACTGGTAGCATCCCTGCAATGACCACAAATTTCACAATAATACAACCCTCACTCTGTTCTGCAGTCTATGACAACCCTGAGGCTCTCAAAAATAGAACCAAAATGATGTATCACAGGTCCCAGCAAACCCATCTCTGCTCTTTGGGACCACAGATTGGCAGCACCATTTATATTCTGTACAGAAAAAGGCGTGAGGAATACCTCATTATACACAACCCAACAGAGATCCCGCTGAGTACACGAGCCACCAACACTGGCAGAACAAAGACCTACAAACCAGCTCCGGACTGCATGGACACTGCCAGGTACAGCTACACAACTGCCCAGTGCTGCACATCAGGGAAGCGGACAAGTAGAAACCAAACACAGTCCTGCAGGGTCAAACCCTGATGCAACTCAACATGTTGAGGAAGAGGAGGGTATAACTATGGTACAAACATTACCTGATTACGAACCTGTACAAGAATAGTCAGCAGTTAATTTACCAAGACAGTGAACTTTACAACACCTAGACCTTCACTTCTCGGGCACAGTCGTATAGAACTCTGAAACCTGTGTAGTGATCGCACTGACATTTGTACACCCAGCACGGTACTCCACCGGGAAACACTGGTGCAACCCAAGAACTTCAAGAACAGAGGTCTGTTCAACCCTGACACTGGACTGCAATTCATGGCATCACAGGCACAGCTCTTCCCACCACTGAGAACCTCTACAAGGAGAGGGGTCGCAGGAACACAGCATTTACCATCAAGGACCCCCATTTTCCGGTTGATGCCCCATCTCGACAGCGCCAGCAAGAACACATTACAGGAGCGCCCGGTCTCCCGGCAACGGGTTATGGAATAGCTACTCCTCCTGAATGATCAGGCTCTCGAGGCAAAGGGGATAAGTCCAGTTGGTTTATAAAGAACCTACATCAAGTGTTCTACCACTGCAGTTATGGACATCTATTTCATATTTACTGTTATGTATGTTTTTTATTTGTACAATTCATTGCCATTGTCGTGTTTTGTGCTTTGACGTTTTGTCCGCCTTTGTTGTGAACTGTTTTTCATCGATTCCATTGTGTTTCTTCGTATTTACTGTGTATGCCTGCAAGAAAATAAATATGAGGTTGGTAAATGTTGGCACATATGAACTTCGACAACAAATTTACTTTAAACATGTCCAGTGAGGGTAAGTTGAATAACATAGGGATCTTCTCTTTGCAGGGAAGCAGGATGAGAAGTGCCTGAAAGAGGTATACAACATTATAGCAGATAAATCGAGTGAACAGCCAGAGTTATTTCCCAGGGAGGGAGGTGGCTGAAGCAAGGGGGATAATTTCAAAGTGGTTGGAAGAAAGTATTGAATGCAAGTCATATGTCGCGAAACATGTGGAATTTTATCTTGGGGTTGAGGTAGAAGCAGATGAATTCGGGACACTTAAGAGACCTTGCACTGGGGCACAAGCCTTATAATTGATGAATTTCGGTGGGAGAACAGTTTTGATTACAGTCATCCCCAAAGAAGGACGTAATCTTAGGGGATTTTGCTAAAATCAGGACAAACTAATGAACATCTTGCGCCTTGTACTCCTTCCTCACGTCCCTACACCCTATTTGCTCCAGTGCCGATAGCATCTTCTCAGCCCGAAACTAGGACTGTTGACTCTATTCAAACGATGCTTGCTGAGTTCCTTCAGACTGGTGTCTGCGTTGCAGGCTAGTGAGCCTTACTTTAGGCAGGATCTGGGGAGAGTACAAATCGGGTGCAAACTGTGACGGGGTAAGCACACAACAGATCTCTGAGAGTTATTTGAAGCCAAGTGGTTTTGAATTCAAACTGTCTCTGGGAGGAGTGAAAACAAGGTTGCAAGATCTGGGAACATTGGGTAATGAGAGATGTGCACCTGGAGACGGCAATGAAAAAGAATGCATAAGGAACTTTGCTATCCAGTCGAGGTCGACATGACAAACCGATGGATAGTGCAGATGTCCATGGGGTTTCCGTAGCAAGATAGGGAGTAGATTATCAGGCTTTTCTTCCACGCAGATATTGCTGCATCCCAGGTGGGGGCACTGGGACGAATTCGAAGACTGGAGCATCCACCAAAATATATTCAGTCACTAATCCCTTGTTCACATTATTCAGTATTACAACCAGGGAGTCTGATCAATTTAACTCAGAGTTTTTATTCGTGAATTTTATGGTTGTTTGTTTGTTTTTTACATAGTGGACACCCCCTCCCTGCCCCCGGAAAACAAACAGGGAAAATTGTAAAGCATGATAAACTGAAAATTCAAAACCGGAAATGTTCAAAAGTGTTCATGGCCCCTTACTCATACCTAGTTGAATCATCTCTCACAGCCAGTGTACTTTTTGGAAAAGTCTGTTTCAGCTTTACACAACTCCTTGCAAGATTGCCGAGGATGTGCCAGGTGAGCTGCGCAGCGCAAGTGGACAGCAATCCTCAGTTCTTGCCAGAGATTTTGGATTGGGGTAAGGTCGGGACTCTGGCTGAGGCACTCAAGGACAGGCTAACACCTACCATTTCCTTTCTTATGCCTCCCTCCCATCGGAGGGCCATTTATCATTCTCAGTCTACTCAAACAATGCCAGATTATTTTTTTTTTTTGGTTATTGTTATCTCTTCAGCAGTTTGAATGGGGTACGACTGCACAAGCGCGTGGAGGTTGGCCAGTGAGAACAGCGGGAAGAGTTTAAAAGCGAGACAAAGCAGGCGTCGGAGGAGCAGGCGACAGAGTAGGGCGGCTTTGGCTCAATGGGGCTTCGGTGACAAAGGGTCGAGGTCAAACCGGTTATCTGCTTGAAATAAACTCAGAGAGTATGTGTGTGAGGCCGGATTTCTGTGCTCGGTGTCGGATGTGGGAGGTCCTACAGTCTCCCAGCCTCCCGGACGGCCACATCTGCACCAGGTGCGTCGAGCTGCAGCTCCTTAGACACCGCCTTAGGGAACCGGACCCGCAGCTCGATGACCTTCGTCTGGTCAGGTGATGATGGAGAGGAGCTCTCGACAGGTAGTCACCCCGGGACCACAGGGGAGGAAAAAACTGGGTAACAGTCAGGAGAGGGAAAAGAAAGAACCAGGTTCAACAGAGTAACACGGTGGCTGTCCCCTTGACGATAATTATTGCTGCTGGAGTACTGTTGGTGGGGGTGGGGCAGCCTACCTAGGGGAAGCAACAGTGGCCGTACCTCTGGCACAGAGTCAGGCCCTGTGGCTCAGATGGGCAGGGAAAGGAAGAGGATGGCAGCAGTGATAGGGGACGCTATAGTTAGCCGGTCCGATAGGCTATTCCGTGGACGCAGGAAAGAAACGCGGATGGTAATTTGCCTCCCAGGTGCCAAGGTCCGGGATGTTTCTGATCGCGTCCACGATACCTTGAAGTGGGAAGGAGAACAGCCAGATGTCGTGGTACATATTGGTACCAACGACATAGGCAGAAAAGGGGGGAAGGATGTCCTGAAAGAAGACTACAGGCATTTAGAAAAGAAATTGAGAAGCAGGACCTTAAAGGTAGTAATCTCGGGATTACTGCCTGAGCCACGCGACAGTGAGTATAGGAATAGAATTAGGTGGAGGGTAAATGCGTGGCAGGTTTCGAGCAGGGGATAGGGTTTCAGATTTCTTGATTATTGGAACCTCTTCTGGTGCAGGTGTGACATGTATAAAACGGACGGGTTGCACGGGGATCAAAATGGGACCGATATCCTGGCAGGAAGGTTTGCTAAAGCTATTGAGGAGACTTTAAACTAGAATTGCTGGGGGGGTGGGGGGGGGGAACCGAACTGAACTGACGGAGAAAAAGGAAGTTGGCTCACAAATGGAGCAAGTTTGAAGATATTGCGAAATTGGAGATAGGAAGGTGATAGAGAAGTGATGCGCAAAGTCTGATGGTTTGAGATGCGTCTATTTTAATGCGAGGAGTATCATGTATAAAGCGGGTGAGCTCAGAGTGTGGATCAGCACTTAGAGTATGATGTGGCCATTACAGACAATTGGATGGTGGAGGGGCAGGAATGGCGCATTAAAGTGCATAGCTTTAGATGTTTCAGAAAGGATAGGGAGGGAGGCAAACGAGGTAGGGGCGTGGCACTGTTGATCACAGATAGAGGCACGGCTGCAGAAAAGGAGGAAGACATGGAGAGGTTGTCTACAGAGTCTCTGTGGGTGAATGTTACGAACAGAAAGGGGTCAATAACTCTACTGGGTGTTTTTATAGACCACCCAATAGTAACAGGGACATAGAGGAGCAGATAGGGAGGCAGATTCTGGAAAGGAGTAATAATAACAGGGTTGTTCTGGTGGGAGATTTAAATTTCCCAAATATTGATTAGCATCTCCCTGGAGTGAGGGGTTTAGATGGGGTGGAGTTCGTTAGGTGTTCAGGAAGATTTATTGACACAGTATGTAGACAAGTCTACAAGATGAGAGACTGTACTTGATCTGGTATTGGGAAATGAACCTGGTCAAGTGTCAGGTCTTTGAGTGGGAGAGCATTTTGGAAATAGTGATCACAATTCTATCTCCTTTACCATGGCATTGGTAAGGGATAAGAACAGACAAGTTTGGAAAACTTTTCGTTGGAGCGAGGAGAACTATGAGGACATCAGGCAGCAACTTGGAACCATAAATTGGAAATAGATTTTCTCAGGGAAAAGTACGGAAGAAGTGAGGCATATGTTACAACTATATAGCAATGAAAGCACGGAAACAGGCCATCTCGGCCCTTCTAGTCCGTGCAGAACGCTTACGCTCACCTTTTCCCACCGACCTGCACTCAGCCCATAACCCTCATAACCTTTCCTGTCCATATACCTCACCAAATTTGCTTTAAATGACAAAATTGAACCTGCCTATACCACTTCTACTGGAAGCTCGTTCCACACAGCTACCACTCTCTGAGTAAAGAAGTTCCCCCTCGTGTTACCCCTAAACTTCTGCTCCTTAACTCTCAACTCATCTCCTCTTGTTTAAATTTCCCTTACTCTCAATGGAAAAAAGCCTATCTACGTCAACCCTATCTATCCCCTTTAAAATTTTAAATATCTCTATCAAGTCCCCTGTCAACCTTCTACTCTCCAAAGAATAACGACCTAACTTGTTCAACATTTCTCTGTAACTTAGGTGCTGAAACACAGGTAACATTCTAGTAAATCTTTGATTTGTTGACATCGTTCCTTTAATTCCGTGACCAGAACTGTACACAATACTGCAAATTTGGCCTCACCGATGCCTTGTACAGTTTTAACATTACATCCCAACTCCTATACTCAATGTTCTGATTTATAAAGGCCAGCATACCAAAAGCTTTCTTCACCACCCTATCCACATGAGATTCCACCTTCAGAGAACTATGCACCATTATTCCTTGATCACTCTGTTCTACTGCATTCTTCAATGCCGTACCATTTACCATGAATGTCCTATTTTGATTATTCCTACCAAAATGTAGCACCTCACACTTATCAGCATTAAACTCCATCTGCCATCTTTCAGCCCACTCTTCTAACTGGCCTAAATCTCTCTGCAAGCTTTGAAAACCTACTTCATTATCCACATCGCCACCTATCTTGGTATCATCTGCATACTTACTAATCCGATTTACCACCCCATCATCCAGATTATTAATGTATATGACAAACAACATTGGACCCTGTACAAATCCCTGAGGCACAACACTAGTCACCGGCCTCCAACCTGACAAACAGTTATCCACCACTACTCTCTGGCATCTCCCATCCAGCCTCTGTTCAATGCATTTTATTACTTCAATATTAATACATTACGATTAAACATTACTAACTATGCTTCTGTGTGGAACCTTGTCAAAAGCCTTACTGAAGTACATATAGACACATCCACTGTTTTACCCTCGTCAACTTTCCTAGTAACCTCTTCAAAAAATTCAATAAGATTTGTAAAACATGAACTTCCATGCACAAATCCATGTTGGCTGTTACTAATCAGACCCTGTCTATCCAGATAATTATATATACCATCTCTAAAAAATACTTTCCATTAATTTACCCACCACTGACGATAATTGCAAGGTTTACTCTTCGAACCCTTTTTAAACAATGGAGGAACATAAACAGTTCATCAATCCTCTGACACCCCGTCATAGACCGAGTGCAGAGGAGATTTACAAGAATGTTGTCTGAATTGGGGAGCACCCTCTATGAGAATAGGTTGAGTGAATTCGGCTTTTCTTCTTGGAACAACGGAGGATGAGAGGAGACTTGATAGAGGTGTATAAGATAGTGAGAGGATAGTCAGAGACTTTTCTCCAGGGCTGAAATGGCTAGCATGAGAGGGCGTAGTTTTAAGGTGTTTGGAAGTAGGTACAGAGGAAATTTCAGGGGTAAGTATTTTTTTATATATAAACGCAGAGAGTGGTGAGTGGAGTGGAGGCGGCCACGATTGGATCTTTAAAGAGACTGGATGGCTGCATGGAGCTTGGAAAAATAGAGGGTTATGAGTAAATTCCAGATAGTTGTAAGGTAGGGACATGTTTCGCACAGCTTTGTGGGCTGAAAGGCCTATATTGTGCTGTATGTTTTCTATGAAATTTCCATACTATGGAATTTAATTTTATGATTGTTGAGCGATCATTACTAATGCCTCCAGAATCGCCTCAGCTACCTCCTTCAGAGTTCTGGTGAGTAATCCATCTTGAGCGGCTGACTTATCTACCCTGAAAACATTCCGTATCCCAAGCACCTTCTCATTAGTAATCGCAATTACACACAATTATACCTCTTGACTCTCAACTCTTAAACGTACTGCTGCTGTCTTTCAAAGGGAACATAGACGCAAATAGTCACTGAGTTGGTCTGCCATTTCTTTGATCGGCATTATTCCTCCAGAAGCACCATTGTAAGGCGGTCTGCTATCCGTTCTTGCCTCTCCTATACTGGATATTTTTTAAGTTTAGTTTCGTGTTTTATGTTTCTGGCTAGCTTACCCTGATATTTCCTATTTTCTATCCTAACTGAGTTTTCCTTTGTTACATTGTGGATTCAGATGGCTGAGATCAAAGCGGCAGGGTCCAGGACCGAAGGTGAGAATTGACCGGGGAGTTGGACAATTTATGTGCCATGCCAGGGTTAAATGTTCATGTCATCGGAGCTGAAGGCGAGGGACAGACTGTTTCTGCACAGGGCTCCATGAGGTTGACCGTCTTTGCGCTGGTCTGAAGCTAGTGGACTGGTGAATCTGCTGCAGTGATAAGGGACTTAGTGGCTGTCGACTCACTTTCAGGAACTTCAATTCTGAATTTTATTTGCTTACTTTCTTTGTCAGCACAATATCCTTGTTTTCGCGGTTGACGATTTGCTTTGTTAATGGGTTATGTTGAGTTTCTTTGCATTGTTGCTGCCTGTGAGGAGACAAATCACAAGGTTATTTATAGGAAAAAATGTTTTAATAATAAATGTAATTTGAACCTTTGAAGTTTTCTTCTGTCGGTTTTTAACAGCTTCCCAATCCTCTCACCACCCAGTATTTTTTGCAAAATTAAATCCCCCTCCTATGTTTTGCCTCATCCCTCTGTTAAATACTTCTACTTTGAGATGTATCCATCCTGTGCCTGTTGAATCGCTTCCAGAAGTTCAAGCATTGATGTAGGGGCACAGATATCCCAGAAGGTGGAGGAACAGGTACATGCAATGAGGACTCTCAATAGGATATCTACCTTTGTTTAGCCGGGCACGGAACAGAATTTTTTGAAGGACTTAATAAAATATTACTAGTGCCACCTGGTAAGAAGATTCACAAGGATGTTGTCGAAAGGCCTGGACTACAAGGACAGACTTCATTGGCTGGAACATTTCCTCCATCTGAAGCAAACAAAATTAAAGGGTAAAAAACATTAAAGGGATAGCTCAGGAAATTATAGGCCAGTGAGTCTTACTTCAGTGGTTGGTAAGTTGATGTAGAAAATCCCAAGGGGCAGGATTTATGAACATTTGAAGAAGCATAATATGATTAGGAATAGTCAATATGGCTTTGGCAAAGACCCATCTTGCCTTACGAGCCTGATTGAATATTTTGAGGTTGTGACTAAGCACGTTAATGAAGGTAGAACCATAGATGTAGTGTATATGGATTTCAGCAAGGCCTTTCATATGGTACCCCATGCAAGGCTTATTGAGAAAGTATGGATTACGGATTAAAAGGATTACAGGTTTCCTTGCTGCATAAACATCTGAATATGCTGTGGATACCTGGAAACCAATTTTCAGGTCACACTGACAAGAAACATCAGAACCAGAAGAATAGATTTCTCTTGAGCAATGCTATTAGCTGTAAAATTATGAAATATCTCCCTCCCTTTTAGATAGGAAATTGGTGAACCATGGTGGGTGATATTAGGAGAAAGGGCTGACAGTTTGCCCATTGGAAGAGACCAAGAGTTGTACAGCATAGAAACAGGCCTTTCGTCCCCTCACATCTATGAGCACCGTAATGCCCGTGTACAGTGATCCTGCTTTCCTGCATTAGTTACAAATATCTTTCGCAAGAAATATCAGAAAGTACCTGAAATGCGATAGAGTCATAGAATATATAAACATATAAACAGGCATTGCAGCCCACCTAGATTTTCTTATTCTGCCAAGCCCTATCAACTGGTGCTGCATTAGCGCCCTCCATAACCCTCTCACCCATGAATGTATCCAAATTGCCCTTAAATGTTGAAATCATGCCTGAATTCACCTATTCCACTGACAGTTTTCTTCACAATTTCACCACCTTCTGATTGAAGAAGAACTCCCTCATGCTCCCTTTACACATTGCAACTTCCACTCTTAATTTCCAGTTCTATCACACCCAACCTCAGTGGAAAAGTCTGCTTGCATTTACTCGAAGTCTGTGCTTCACAATATTGTGCACCTCAATCAATCTGCCATTTTTCCCCTATGCTCTGGGGAATACCGTACTAATTCATTCAATTTTCCCTATAGATCAGGTCCTCAGATTCTGGCATTCTACTTATAATTCTGTCTGCATTCTTGTAAACTCATTGATATCTCTCCTGTAGTAATGTATTGCGAACTGAACACAATACCTAAAATTAAGCCTCAACAATTTCTTGGGCAACCTACAGACTCCTGCATTCAATACTTTAATTCATGAATGCTTATGTGTCAAAAGATCTCTTAAAATCCTTTTGTATCTCTGATGGTATTATGGATCTGTATTCCCAGATCTGTCTGTTTTCCCACAATTCTTGTGCCTTACCGCACTCTCTACGAGTTCTACTAAAGTTTCTCTTCCCAAGCAGCTCACAATCATCAGCATTAAATTCCATCTGCCATGATTACCACCAGGACAACTCCCTTTGCGAGCTTTGATAACATTTCCCGCTGTCCACTATGTACCGAATCTTGGTGTGATCCACAAATTTGTTTTGACTATCTTAACACATTATCATCCAGATTATTTGTACAGATCAGAAACAACAGCAGACCCAGCTCCAAATACATTACTACATTACATTACTACATTAATACAATACTACATTAAAAGCCACAAGCCTCCAGTGAGAGGAGCAAAATCTACCCCAGTGTCTGGCTTTTCCAGCAAAGCCAATCTCTAAACCAATTTACTACCTCATCCTGAATGCTAAGTGATTCAACATTTTTGATCAACCTACCATACGGAACGCTGTCAAAGAACTTACTAAAGTGCACATAGACACTATCAACTGCCTTTCCTTCATCATGCTTCCTAGTAAAGTCATTGAAGAAATTTATAATCAGGTGGCCCCTCTACTTCCATGAGCAGAAAATTCCACAACTTCACATTTCTCTGGGAGATGTAGATCCTCCTCTTCGCCACCCAAAATCAATTCCTCTGAATCTTGATTCTATGGCCCCAAGTAGTAATCCTACATACCAGTACAACAACATTCCTGTCTCTATCTCATCTACCCATTTCACAATTTTGTATGCTTCCATAACACACCCTCTCATTCTTCCTAGTTTTAGCATGTATCAAATAGCACAGTAGGCCAGGAATACATCTACAGTGTGATGTCCTGCATCTATACATTGCGCTATTATGGACCAGGGTTGCTTATAAGGAGTGCAGTAGAAACATAGAAACAATGAAAACCTACAGCACAATGCAGGCCCTTCAGACCATAATGCTGTGCCGAACATTACCTATTTAGAAATTACCTGGGGTTACATATAGCCCCCTAGTTTTTGAAGCTCCAGGTACCTATCCAGGAGTCTCTTAAAAGACCCTATCGCAACTGTCACTGGCAGCCCATTCCGTGCACTCAGCACTCTCTGCGCTAAAAAAAACACCCTTACATCTCCTCTGTACCTACTTCCATGCACCTTAAAACTGAGCCCTCTCGTGCCAGCCATTTCAGCCCTGAGAAAAAGCCTCTGACTATCTACACGATCAATGCCTATCATCATCTTATACACCTCTATCAGGTCACCTCTCATCCTCTGCCGGTTCAAGGCTGAATTCACTCAACCTGTTCCCATAAGGCATGCTCCCCAATCCAGGCATCGTCCTTGTAAATTTCTTCTCCACATTTTCAATAGTTTCCACATCTTTCCTGCAGTGAGGTGACCAGAACTGAGCATAATACTCTGTGGGGTCTTACCAGTGCCCTATATAACTGTAACACTACCTCTCTGCCATTGAACTGAATCAGATGGCTGATGAATGGTAATGCACCCTATGCCTTCTTCAACAGAGTCAACCTTTAAATGGACAAAGATTGGAACCACAAGATCCATCTGGTACTCCACACTGTCTAGATTCTTATCATTACTATATTCTGCTGTCAGATTAGACCTACGAAATTGAACCACCTTACATTTATCTGGGTTAAAATCCGTCTGCCACTTCCCAGCCCAGTTTGCATCCCATCGATATTCGTTTTAACAGCCCTCCACACTATCCACAACATTCCCAACCATTGTTTCATCAGCAATTTACTAAGCTATCCCATCAGATCTTCATTCAGGTCATTTATAAAAATCACAAAGAGAAGGTGTCCCTGGTTACCGAACTGCATGCATGATTGAGATCCAGGTAAACAGTTTAGATGTAAATCGAGTTGCGAAGGGGAGTGCATATTCTGCAAATGTTTGGAAGGTACAAAATTAGAAGGTACAGTGATATGGATCACCTGGTAAATTAGGTAAGTAAACGCCAGGTAGCATTTAATTTTGTGTGAGGTGATGAATTATGAAAAGTTGAAACAATAATAGACAGTGAGGAAAGCCTATGCAAAATTTGCCCTTCTTAACTGTGGCACAGAACACAAACTTGGAGGAACTTTTAGGAACATTAGATAGACCCTAGCTAGCATTGTGGGCACACTTCTGATGGTACACTTCATTATGGGTATGATTACATTGGAGACAGTCGCAAGGGTGATGCAGGGATCGATGGCTAGAACTTCCCCATTAACATTGAACATTCAGGCATGAAATTTAAGATTAATGTAAAATACTGAGAGATGTAGGTACAGCCACGGTCTTCTATTAGCCATGGAGTAGGGGTCAGAGGTTTTAAGAAGAGAGAGGAAGTGACATGTGAGGGACACTTCTTTCACCCAAATATAGGTGAAACGGGCTGCCAAGGAAGTAGTGGAAATTTGGACAAATAGAAAATATATCCTTCCTCTGGATGAAGAACAAATTCTTGCTCACACCCGTTCATAAACTCTTGCCTCTCTCCTGAAAACTCTCCCCTCTTTTCCGGGACATTTCTATATACCGTTATGTGTGATGAGAAAACCAGATGGATATGGGGTCCAGAGTTGACCCTCCCACCCCCCTCCACCCTGGGAACTATGCTGGGAGAGAGAGAGAGAGAGAGAGAGTGAGAGAGTGAGAGAGTGAGAGAGTGAGAGAGTGAGAGAGTGAGAGAGAGAGAGAGAGAGAGAGAGAGAGTGAGAGAGTGAGAGAGTGAGAGAGTGAGAGAGAGAGAGAGAGAGAGAGAGAGATGATTTATGTATTATGGTTTCTTCACTGATTATTTACCTTTTGCTGCAAGGACACTTCTTTGCTCGTTAACATTCCTGCTGAGACAGCAGGGCGTGGCCAGTTTGATGGATGGCTGATACCCCGTCAGGGGAGATAAAAGACGGGTCTGCTGAGACACTGGGAGACACGCCACGAGACACTGTAAGAGCGTTGTGCACCCACAGGAAGGTGGGGGCTTGGAGGACTGAATCAGGAGATTGGTCACAAAGCTCACAGTGTGATGGCAGGACCGGTGGGGGCTTGTGTGTGTGCCCACTCATGCCAGAGTGATGAGTCCACCACAGAAGAATGGTTTAGCTGAGAACAGAGGGGTCATAACCGAATGACCACGTCAGTGCAACAGAACAAGAAGACAACGGAAGGTTTGCCTGCTGCAGCTGTCTCTCTCTCTCTGGTCACAACAGCAGCTACCTCGACTTAAACTGAACTGAACTGAACTCTGCATTATCTTAAAACTGTTCATTTACCCCTAGACTTTGATAGAGCTTGGTTTTGATTCTTCTTTTTACACTTCTGTATTTATTACTGCTAACCTGTTTTATATGTATATTTGCATTCTTGATACTGTATTACTTAGTTTACTAATAAACACCTTTAGTTACAGTACCACCAGACTCCAACGTATCGTTCCATTTCTGCTGTTTTGGTAACCCGGTTATTCTGGCATTACAGCATTTTGAGGTTTGCATTTGTCCGGCACAGAAGCCATTGATAGTTTATACTGATCACAACCCATTGGTATTTTTGACTAACATGAAGAATAAAAATAGGTGGTTATTAAGTTGCAGTCTATTGTTAGAAGAATTCAATATTAAAATACAACATGTAAAGGGGACTGACAATGTAATTGCTGATTGTTTATCCAGTTGTTAGATTTGAAAGTATATCTGTGTTACTGTTACCTTGACCAGCATCCAGAGCCCCAAACTCTGCCTTGTGCAGACCCGCCTCTGGTTTCTGACCCTGTTCTGTTGAACATCCAACTAATGGTTTCCCATTCTGCTTTCAGTCTTTAGAGGACAGTGGTGTTTTCCAGCAACCCTTTAGAAGCAGGCAAAATGACTCATAATGTGGAAATGACCCGTGAATAAGGAGGTTAAATCCCAATGCCATTCTTCCACAGTGCAGAGATTTGAGGGCCAAAGAACACCTCAGACAGAACTGCAGCCAGCTCGACTACTTCAGTCTGCAGAAAATTCAAGGGAATCCTCTTCACCCACAGAGTGGTGACTGTTTGAAAAACATCTCACAGGGAGAGCAAGCAGTGAACAACAGGGGAGGAATTAAAAGGCCTGTTGAGGAACTGAATCACTTACAGGATCCAGCCAGCCTGAGTAGACTGTCTACTGTACACTAGTTGTGTTATAAATTTACTAAGTACCAGAGACAGAGTTTAAAATACAACTGATTTATTTGTCTCAGATCCAGAATATTAAACACCAGTCCCATTAAAGGTGAATGTACAGCAGAAGAAACTCCTCCCATGCCCAGTGACCAGGGTGCAGAACTGGGTGTGGTGAATAGCAGCAATAATTGCAGAGTTCAGCACCAAGAGTCAGTCTCGAAATTGCATTCAGTAACGGTGATGGACAAATATCCAGCATGCAGCTTATTGAAACTTTCTCCCCAGTGTGAACCCGGTAGTGTGTCACAAGGTTAGATTACTGAGTGAATCCATTCCCACATTCACAGCAGGTGAACGGCCTCTCCACAGTGTGAACTCAAAGATGCACATTTGGTTGAATTGGCTGAGAGAATCTCTTCCTGAAGTCTGAGCAAGAAATCGGTCTCTACCTAGTGTGAACTCGCTGGTGTTTCAGTAGATAGGATGATCGAGTGAATCCCTTTCCACACACTGAGCAAGTGAATGGCCTCTCCCCAGTATGAACTGACTGGTGTGCACGTAGTTCGGATGACCGAGTGAATCCTTTCCCACACTCTGAGCAGGTGAACGGCTTCTCCCCAGTGTGAAGTCGCTGGTGTCTCCGTAGGTGGGATGACTGAGTGAATCCTTTCCCACAGTCTGAGCAGGTGAATGGCCTTTCCCCAGTGTGAACTGGCTGATGTGCCTTCAGTTGAGATGAGTGAGAGAATCCCTTCCCACAGTCTGAGCAGGTGAATGGCCATTTCCCTGTGTGAGTTGACTGGTGTGTCTGTAGGTGAGATGACTGACTGAATCTCTTTCCACAGTCTGAGCAGGTAAACCGCTTCTCCCCAGTGTGAACTTGATGGTGTCTCTGTAGTTGGGATGATCCAGTGAATCCTTTGCCACACTGTGAGCAGGTGAACGGCCTTTCCCCAGTGTGAACTCTCTGATGTACCTTCAGATAGGATGAGCAAGTGAATCGCTTCCCACAGTCTGAGCAGGTGAATGGCCTCACCCCAGTGTGAACTCGCTGATGTACCTTCAGTTGGGATGAGCAAGTGAATCCCTTCCCACAGTCCGAGCAGGTGAATGGTCTCTCCCCAGTGTGAACTCGCTGATGTACCTTCAGTTGGGATGAGCAAGTGAATCCCTTCCCACAGTCCGAGCAGGAGAACGGCCGCTTCCCAGTGTGAACTCGCTGGTGTGCCTTATGTGTGGATGACTGAGTGAATCCTTTCCCACAGTCTGAGCAGGTGAATGGCCACTCCCCAGTATGAACTGACTGGTGTGCAATTAGGTCAGATGACCGACTGAATGCCTTCCCGCAGTCTGAGCAGGTGAACGGCCTCTCGTCAGTGTGAATTTTCTGATGTACCTTCAGTTGTGATGACCGAGTGAATCCCTTCCCACAGTCGGAGCAGGTGAACGGCCTCTCTCCGGTGTGAACTGACTGGTGTGCCTTCAGTTCAGATGAGCGAGTGAATCCCTTCCCACAGTCTGAGCAAGTGAACGGACTCTCTCCAGTGTGAACTGACTGGTGTGCAAGTAGGTCGGATGACCGAATGAATCCCTTCCCACAGTCTGAGCAGGTGAACAGCCTCTCCCCAGTGTGAACTCGCTGATGTACCTTTAGGGTCGATGACCGAATGAATCCCTTCCCACACTCTGAGCAGGTGAATGTCCTCTCCCTGGTGTGAACTCGCTGATGTGCCTTTAAGGTGGATGACCAAATGAATCCCTTCCCACAGTCTGAGCAGGTGAACGGCCATTTCCCTGTGTGGGCTGACTGGTGTCTCAGTAGGTGAGATGACCGATTGAATCCCTTCCCACAGTCTGAGCAGGTGAACGGCCATTTCCCTGTGTGGGCTGACTGGTGTGTCTGAAGGTGAGATGACCGATTGAATCCCTTCCCACAGTCTGAACAGCTGAACCGCCACTTCCCAGTGTGAACGGACTGGTGTCTCTGGAGGGAGGATGATTCAATGAATCCCTTCCCACAGTCTGAGCAGATAAATGGCCTCTCTCTGGTGTGAACTGACTGGTGTCTCAGTAGCTGAGATGACAAAGTGAATCCCTTCCCACAGACTGAGCAGGTGAATGGCCTCACCCCCGAGTGAAATTTCTGATGTAGCTTCAGTTCAGATGAGCAAGTGAATCCCTTCCCACAGTCTGAGCAGGTGAACGGCCTCTCCCCAGTGTGAACTGACTGGTGTCTCTGTAGGTGAGATGACTGAGTGAATCGCTTCCCACACTCTGAGCAGGTAAACGGCCTCTCTCCAGTGTGAACTCGCTGATGTAACTTCAGTTTAGATGAACAAGTGAATCCCTTCCCACAGTCCGAGCAGGTGAACGGCCACTCCCCAGTGTAAACTCGCTGGTGAGCCATTTGGTCAGATGATCGGGTGAATCCTCCCCCACAAAATCAGCAGATGATCAGCCTGTGCCCAGTGTGAATTGACTGGTGTGTCCACAAGTGGGAAGATCAACTGAATCCCTTCTCACAAACAGAACAGGTGAATGGCCTTGTCCAGTGTGAACTTGCTGATGTACCTTCAGTTGAAATGACCAACTGAATCCAGTCCCACTGTCTAAGCAGATGAAGGGGTTCCCCCTTTGTAAAATGATGGGTGTGCCAGTCAGTCAGATGATTGAGTGAACCAGGTGAATGGCCTCTCGTCAGTGTGAATTCTCTGATGTACCTTCAGTTGTGATGACTGAGTGAATCCCTTGCTCCACTTCTTAAGTATCTGGGCAGAGACAGCAAAACTGGTGTGTCGTGTTTGAGATTCCCGTAGACAAATTTCTTGTCATTTTTAACCTGTAAAAAGATTTACAAAATCCATCAGTGGGTGAAGGTCAACATTTCAGATGAGATCACTTGAGTTGCCAAGGTGTGATCTGGCATCACACTGTTACAGTGATGTTCAACACATGTTGGAGAAGTCATCTTCTAACTGGGCACAGTGCTGGTATCTGGAATGACCATCAAATTCTCTGATGCTCCTCCTGTCTCTATAAGAATGGGGCTTTTCTGCCGTCTCCAATCTGTGACCTGGCTCAGTTTGACTCTCTAAATTGGTATTATTCCCAATTCCCACTGAGCTGCATGGGTGCCTGGCCCCACAGTAACTGAAACACTCCCACACACATAGCCGGCAGTGCATTCCACGCACCCACCACTCTCTGTGTAAAAAACCAACCCCTGACATCCTCTTGGTATCTATTTCCAAGCAGCTTAAAACTACGTCCTCTCGTTTTAGCTGTTTCAACACTGGGAAAAACCTCTGGCTATCCGCACGCTTAATGCCCCTCATCATCTTATACTTCTAAAACATGCTCTAAACATAAACAAGGAAATTATGCATTGCTTTGAGGATTTGCTGGAATTATATGGGTATAGATAGGGTAAAGGCAAGCAGCTTTTTCCACTGAGATTATGTGGGTTGGTCATGGGTAAGTAGGGAAGGTGAAAATTTAATGGAAACATTTGGAAAAGCTCTTTACTGAAATGGTCATGAGTGTGTGGAATGAGATGCCAGCACAAGTGGTGAACATGAGCACGGTTTCACCATTTCAAAGAAGTTTGGATGGGAGCCTGGATGGTAGGGGTATGGAGGGCAATAGTCACAGTGGCAGGCAGCTGCATTAGACAGCTTAAATGTTTTTTCAGCAAATAGCCAAATAGCCTGTTTCCATACTGAACTTTCCATGTTTCTATGACAGAGAAGCTAGACAAACTTGTTTGGACTGGAAAAGGTAGGAGTGAGAATGGAGCAGCAATGACTGGAGTTTCTGGGAGCAATTCGGGAGCTGAGTGATAGATACATCCCAAAGAAGTGGAAGCATTTGAAAGGCAGAAGGACACAATTGTGGCTAAAATGAGAAGCCAAAGCATAAATAAAAGCCAAAGAGAGGGCAAACAAAAGAGCAAAAACTATTGAGAAGCATTTAGAAACCAACAGAAGATGACTAAATAACAAGTCAGATGAGCTCAGTGCGTGGAATTATGATTTGTAGTCATCAATGAGTCTTGGTAGCACCCAACTGTCTGAGGCATTCAGAGCAACAAAATATCCGGGGCCTCAATATCTCTTGAAAACCCAGGTTCCCTGCACCAGGTACCTTTTAGCTTTTATTTTGACAGGCACATACAAACTCCACACCCTCAAAATTTCACTTCTGAAGGCCTCCCACTTACCAAGTACTCCTTTGCCAGAAAACAGCCTGTCCCAAACCACACTTGTCAGATCCTTTCTGATACCATCAAAACTGACCTTTCTCCAATTGAGAATCTCTACCCGTGGTCCAGACCTCTCTTTTTCCATATTTACTTTCAATTTCATGGCATTATGATCACTAATTTCTGTCACTAGCTGTGGATCAGTTCCTAACAGCTTATAGTACATTTATACATCAGGAATTCTAGGTACTGATTAAGGGCACATTTGACAAACTCTACCCCATCTATTCTTTTCACAGTATGGGAGTCCCAGTCAATATAAGGAAAGTTAAAATTACTTACTAAAACCTTTGTTTCTTGGCACGGTCTGCAATCTCTCTACAAATTTGTTCCTCTAAATCGCTCAGACTGTTGGGTGCAACCAAGTCCCAATAATGGCTAGAATATAATAATTCCCTGTCCTCAGCTCATCTGGAATCTGGACAGAAGGAATGGAGACAGGCTAACCCCTATTGATATTAATGGATCTGGGGTTGAGAGGGTGAACAACTTTAAGTTCCATGGCACAAACGTCACCAAGGATCTCACATGGTCTGCATTTCATGGCTGTGTTGTGAAAAAAGCACAGCACCTCTTTCACCTCAGATGGTTGAAGAAGTTTGGGATGGGAATCCAAATCCTAAGGACTTTCTACAGGAACACAATTGAGAGCATCCTGACTGGCTGCATCACTGCCTGGTATGGGAACTGTACTTTCCCGAATTGCAAGAACCTTTACTGTAGAGGGAAGAATGGATTAAATTAAATACCGGCAAATTCTGGAAGCAAACATCACACTGTCTGTAAAAAAGCCAAAGATGAAAAGAGGATGGCTTCTACAACAAGATAATGATCCTAAACACACCTCAAAATCCACAATGGACTACCTCAAGAGGTGAAAGCTGAAGGTTTTGTCATGACCCTCACAGTCCCCCGACCTAAACATCATCGAGAATCTGTGGATAGACCTCAAAAGATCAGTGCATGCAAGACAGCTCAAGAATCCACAGAACTAGAAGCCTTTTGCAAAGGAAGAATGGGCGAAAATCCCCTAAACAAGGATTGAAAGACTCTTAGCTGGCTACAGAAAGCGTTTACAAGCTGTGATACTTGCCAAAGGGGGTGTTACTAAGTACTGACCATGCAGGGTGCCCAAACTTTTGCTTCGGGCCCTTTTCCTTTTTTGTTATTTTGAAACTAAAAGATGGAAATAAAAAAGCTTTCTTGCTTAAAATATTAAAGAAATGTGTCATCTTTAACTGATGCCTTTTGGAAATCAGTTCAACTTTTACTCGTTTAACTATACATAGTAACAGAAATTCTGACCAGGGATTCCCAAACTTTTGCATGCCATTGTAATTAAGCAGGCCTCTTTTGAATCGGCTGTCTCCGCCCAGAAGTCTGAGCTGTTACTACAACTAATAATACCACTATGACTGTTGTGAAAATATTGCTAAATAACTCCTCACTATGGACTTACAGAAATAAGCCAGGACAATGGGCCAAAATAAATGAGGAAATCTCTAAAGAACTTGCTATAAAACAGCAGTTCCACTGCACTCATCATTTAAACACAGCAACATAGTGGAACAAGCCAATGGTACTTTGAAAGATAAGTTGGCAAAACTTAAACAAGAAACTGAAATGATCTGGTTGAAGGTTTTACCCTTTGTCCTATTCCAAATGGGAATCACGCCATCAAGTTAGACAGGGCTGTCACCTGCAGAAATTATCTACAGGGAGCCCATGAGAACCCCATGGGGACCCCGACCTTGTTTGCCGCTCCTCCCTGAGAGCTTACCTGCAACATTGGATATGCATACCTTGGGGGAGGAGATGGGAAAATACTTATGCAAATTAACAAAATCTCTCCAAAGCTTGCATTCACAGGTACGACAGGCCTATCGAGAGGACGAAACCCCAACTAAAGGTGACCACTCCACCATCGAGACTGGAGATTTTGTCCTGCTCAAGAACTGGGATAGTCAGAAGTTGGGACTGAGGTGGAGAGGACTGTACCAAGTGCTACTGACAACACCTCCTGCAGTGATGGTGGAAAGGCAGCTCCGGCGGATACATCGAACGGACTGTAAACACGTTACTGGCAGAACTGATAAGGACTGAATAATGTACTGGTTAATGCTGATTTTAATGACCACACCTACGCCAAGCACGTGGAGCGGGGAGCATGTTGGGTAAGTGATGAATTTCCCCAACAGGGTCAGACTACGATCCCCATGTCACTGGTGCCCCTGAATACTGGTGAAGTAAATTCAGTTCCGGTGTTTTCTGATAGCCGTAATGGTAACATTGTCAATTGCACCATATCCAGTCTGGAAGGCGAGACTGGGGATGGTGTTGCTTCGAGGGTTGGAGTCATGGATCTCCTCCACAAGACCCCTCCAAGCTATGGCCGGGGATAAGAGTTACATCTCCAGCAGTGGCCAGTACTACTTGTTGGTGTAACCAGAATGAGAGTGCACCCTATCAAGTGGGAAGTAGTAACTGTACCAAGAATCAAACTTATGATACCCCTGGACCACTAAATGGAGCTTATTGGGTTTGTGGAAATGGGGCCTATCCCTGGCTGTCGGGAGAAAGAACAGGGCAGCGGCATGGAACCACACCCTACCAGACGGGTTCTCGAGGGGGGACGAGGGTTGGAATGGTTGTTGCTACTTGGCCGACCTTGTGCCACACTTGAGGATCCTGGCTCAGCCTCAGATTCACCCCATTGGAACAGGCAACGAAGGGGTATAACAGAATCTGAGAGATTTTGGATGATTGCCTCTCCCTCCTATGGGGTCGCCAGAAATTCCAGGGAAGTAATTAATTTACCAGCCGCTCTAGAAGAACTGGCCAATAATACAGCCGGAGCAGTGACTGACACTCAAGCACAGGTAACTGAGATGATTGCAATTCGCCAAACAGTGCGATAGAATCGGATGGCTCAACACTTTATATTAGCAGAAAAAGGAGGGACCTGTGCTATCATAGGTAAGGAATGCTGTACTTATATCCCTGACGAATCTTCCAATATTACTGACTTGTCTAAACACATAACCCAAGATAATCGGAAAATTCAAGATGTTGGCAGTAAGCTGCACAATTTTGGGACCAGTAAGGCAGGGGGGTGGCCCTGACCCTTCAATATATTCAGGGAATTCTGGGGGTTGTTTTAGCATTTTGGAAGTCTGATTGTATTAATTTTGATTATTGTCTGTATCCTACGGTGCCTTTGGCCATGTTTTGTATCATGTTGTAGAAGCGACAATCTGTTCTGAAAGGTTATCGTGCAATAATAAAAAGGAGTTTTACGGGTATTGGGGGATGTAAGAAATGATTCTTAGACTCTTGTGAATAACGGGTTAAAATTAAGTGCGGTACATGACAATAATAAACGATTCCCCACTTTAACTGTGTGGGAATATTAGACAGACAGAGCATAACCTCTGGAACTCCTGGTGGGAGATTTCACTGAAGTGTACAAATGTTTGAGAAGCCTGGAAAAACAGAAAAGGCTTCCCTCTTGCATTAATTGGGGTATATATCTTGAAACATTGGCTGCACTTCGACAATTTGTAACAGTGGAATGGAGACGATGAAAAAAGAATGCCCACCCACAATGAGGGTACGTGACAGACCTGGATCTCACTCGCTTGTCCGAACAAAAGAAAAATTAAACTGCACAACCACGAGAAACAAACCCGCAGACGGAAGGAACCACAGATGTGACGTCAGGCATGTGTAGGGGAGAGTGGATAGGATTTTTGGTTCCATGCCTCTCTTCCAGGGAAGGTGGGCCCTGCACAGAAGGGACCACAGCAAGAGAGAAGGTTCTTTGGAAACTGAAGAAATGGCTCTGGAAGACTGGAAAATTGCAAAAGTCACTCCACTCTTCAGGAAGGGAGAGAGACAGAAGAAAGGAAACTATAGGCCACTTAGTCTAACAGTGGTTTGAAAGATGTTGGAGTCGATTGTTGAGGATGTGAGTTGGGGACACTTGGAGGCACAAGATAAAATAGGCTGGAGTCAGCATTGTTTCCTCAAGGGAAAATCTTGCCTGATGAATTTGTTGGAATGCTTTGAGAAATAATAAGCAGGGTAGACAAAGGAGAATTGGTTGATGTTGTGTACTTGCATTTTCAGACCTTTGACAAGGTGCCACTAATTAACGAGCTCTGAGCCTGGTTGGGCGGCGATGAGGAAGGGGCTGATCTCGGGTTTGTGTAAATCGAAGGGCGGTTGCAGTGGGAAAGGGTCGGGACCAAGCCAGGCAGCTGGACAGTCTGGGCTGGGAATGTAGGATCAGTTAGTTCTGGTTCCCCAAGCTGTGAGAGTGGATGTGGGTAACAAGGATCTGTTTACGTGTACGGGTGTGGGGTAAATGGTGGGAAAGTTGTGGGGCTACTGGCGGGGTGGAGGGAGGTTGAGGATGTGGGTTATCGGACACAGTGTGACCCGGAAGGATGGGTCCTAGGGAAGATTTAGTTGTAAGCAAAGGAGGATCTGGTCCATTACATCAGACAGCTTTTACGAAGCAACAAATCTCTCTTTATATTAATCAGTCTAATCTAGCTGCTACCATTGTGTTTGTCACAGAGCCCAGAGTCTGGGAACAGCTCGATGGTAGGAAGCAGATGGTGATGATGGGAGGCTGTTTATTGGAGTCAAGGCCCGTGTCTCCTGGAGCTCCCCAGGGTGACACCCATTGCTACTTGTCATCTATGTCAATAATCTGGTTGAGAATGTACAGGGTATGGGTAGTGAGTTTGCAGCAAGTAATTGCAAACAATTACTTCTTTTTGCAAGATAGTAAATATAAACACCCCTCTTTCCCTCTCTACACTCAGAACCAACCAAAAGCTACTTCAGAAGATGCAAGCTCTTCAAATGAGCAAACACTGAGGGAATGTGAGTGACTTTAAAAAGCTGGGATACTGACAGTACATTACAGACCTGGAGTGATTGCAACTGAGTCTGACAGACTTAACTGATACATTCATTCTCACCTCAACTGTTCCCTACTTTATTTTGTACAGTATGTAATGTCTAAAGGACCAGTGTTTGAGTAAATGAGACTCACCAAACTTGCTCCTGACTGAATCAATGGAAACCCTGAGTCCCAGAACCACTGAAACCCAGAAACACTGGGTTTCTCTCCAGTCGGTGCTCTCAGTCCTCGGGCTGGTTCACATGTTGCTGTTCCCTCGTCTTCAGTCGCGGTTTGCTTCCAGTTGTGGGTTTTTATTCAGATAAATCTCTCACCACAGGTCTAACTTTAACAAGAGAGATAAGGAACCATGTTAACAATACAAAGCAGAACAAAATATTCCTGCTCACTGAAATCTAAACAGTGAAGACAAATATAACGATCTCAGTGAACAAATCTGTAATTGTCCTCGCACGTCACAAAACCTGATATGGGATAGGAAGGAGTCATCGTTCAGTCATGGTAAGATATAAGATGCAGGAACAGAATTAGGTGATTTGATCCATCGAGTCTGCTCCACCACTCAACCATGGCTGAGATTTATTCCAACACCATATTCCTGCCTTCCTGCTGTAACCTTGAAGCTACTTAGCAATCATGAGTATATTAACCTCTGCCAAAAACATACTCAAATGGCAGCCTCAAACACCCTCTGCGGCAACAAATTCCACAGATCAGACATCTTTTAGCTGAAGAAATTTTTTCTGGTTTCAGTTTTAAAGGGAAGCATCTTTATTCTGAGACTGTGCTGTCAGATCACAGACTCTCCGTCTAATGGAAACATCCTCTCCATGTCCACTGTATCCAGGCTTTTCAGCATTCGGTAGGTTTACTTAACCACCCCGTCCCCTTTCACCCCTGTCTGAACTCCATTGAGCACAGCCCCATAACCATCAAATGCTCCTCATACATAAAGCCGATGATTCCTGAGATTATTCACGTGAACCTTGTTACCAACAACTGCACTGAACACATTTCCAAGTATAACAGACCATCAGGAAATTTAAACCATTCCAGAGTGAATGTAATAAAAAGAAACCGGAATCATCTGAGTCGCTCAACAGGTAAGGAACTGCTGTGGAGAGAACAAAAAAATTAACGGTTCAGGTTCACAATCTTTTGTCAGAATGGATTCAGAATTTTTCATTTTTAGTGCAGATCTCCAGCAACTTGAGTTTCTGTTTGATTTCCACTGTCTGACAGACAGGTGACAGCGAGGAGGAATTTCCAAACACAGTTCAAACACTGAACCCCCCCAGGTCTATTTCTACTGGTTCAAACACAGAACAGCCCATTTACTCACAGCCTCTCCTTGAGAGGGATGGAATACAAACTCATTCTCTCCTCAGATTAGCAGCATTGCTTCCAAAGGAACTCCAGAAAAAAAACCACTTGATCCCAAACCAGAAATACTCGCTCAACACCTCGTAAACCTGGGCATCTTGATCCCCGGGTCCATGTTACTTGGATCTAAACAGGGGTGCAGTGCTGCCGGAGCTCACCGGAGCGCCACTCCAGCACCTCTGTAAAAAAATCAAAATAAACAAGCGGGGAATTTAACAGCGGCTTGCTTGATAATTATATTATATGATAATTAGTGAATGCAACTGTGCAATACTTTGTTATATTATTAAATTAAGTGTTATATGTTTTATTGTACCAGCATTTACTGAAATGCAGTGATTGGCTATAATCTTCTTAATGTCTTAACTATCACCGTATTTCTGTGGAGCTCTGGAATTCATATATATTTCTTTCATATTTGTTTAGTGTTTGACATTATAAAAAGCCCAATTTGTGTACGTGCTCATCACATGAATGGGGCAAGGAGTCAAGGAAGTTGCCCAGCACATGAAAGGAGCAGGTACACAATTGGGTGTGACATACGAGGGGCGATTGATAGATTCGTGGCCTAAGGTGGAAGGAGTCGATTGTAGAAAAACTAGCAATTTTCCATTATCTGAAACAGAAATACCGCAAAAGTTACTAACTTCAAACTTTCTGCATAATCACTCAAAGAGTTGAACTGAAAGTGCATGTACCGTGAGCTGTATAACTTTAGCCGTTCTAACATAGGCCACAAACTAATCAATCACCGCTCGTACAGCTCTTGCAGCTAAAAGATTGGCATTGCACCCCTGCTCGAGCCGTCCGGCAGAGCTCGGGCCCGGCCCTTTCCCAATGCAACCGGCCCCCAATTTACAGAAATCCGCCGAGATCAGACCCCACTCACCCCCACTCTAGTCGGAGAACACCCCAAAAGCCGCAGTCGGCACTGCGCATGCGTTAAACAGGAGGTTTTCCGCAGCACCACCGGTGGCCGGAGGTCCGTACAGCGACACTAGTGACCGGAGGTCCGTACAGCGACACCAGCGGCCGAAGGTCTGCACATCGCCACTAGTGGCCAGCGGTCCCTGCAGCGCCTCCTGTGATCGGAGGCGTGAGGGACAACGGAGAGGCAAATCACAAACGCGGCAAAGTCTGCAGATAATACACACAAAATGCTGGTGGGACACAGCAGGCCAGACAGCATCTATAAAGAGAAGCACTGCCGACATTTCGGGCCGAATGTCTCTTTCTCTCTGACTTTACACGACTGTCGACCCTTTTCGATAGATGCTGCCGGGACTGCTGAGTTCCGCCAGCATTTTGTGTGTGTTCTTTGAATTTCCAGCATCTGCAGATTTCTTTGTGGTTGCTCTTTAAAGTCTGCAGATGCAGGAAATCCAGAGCAACACAAACAAAATGCTGGCGGAGCTCAGCAGTTCCGGCAGCATCTATCGAAAAGGGTCGACAGTCGTGTAAAGTCAGAGAGGAAGAGAGGGAGTGGGAGGGAGGGAGATTTGTTCACCGGAAAGAGAAATCGATATTCATGCCATCAGGTTGTGGGGGGGGGGGGGGGGGGGGGAGCTACCCAGACGGAATATAAGGTGCAGATCCTGGACCTAGAGGGTGGCCTTAACTTGGCACAGGAGGAGGGGATGGGTTGGCACGTAGAATCGGGTGTCATTCGACGTGTCGAATGAAAATGTTTGGACACCGGGAAGTCCCGCTGGGAGCGGATAGTTCAAAGATCAGTTTATTAACAAAGCAGGTATCCATAAATAACTCTTGCGTTTTTTTTCTCCAGAGAACCACAAAACAAAAAAAGAGCATGAAAGTCATTCAGAGAGAAAAATCAAACTCCCACCCCACCCCCGCATCAAAAACAACGGCATCCGGATCATCAAACCCCGAAAACCACACCTCCCGCACAAAAGGGAACAATAACACCGATCCGCCCCCCCAAAAAAACAACCCTACCCCGCACAACTGCGGAGGAGCCGGTGTCACCAGTGTAGAGGCGACCGCATCGGGAGCAGCGGACCCAATAGGCGACCCCGGAAGATTCACAGGTGAAGTGTCGCCTCACCTGGAAGGATGTTTGGACAACGGAGAGAGTTCGGCCATCCGGCCCTTTCACTGTGACACCCCGAACTCCACATCAAATCCGTCCAAACGAATCTGGGCGAACTTTAATGACCAATAAATATAATTCCTCTCAGCGATCAGCTGTCTGAATGAATGACTGACTTTAAAGAGGAAGGGGTGTCTATGGTCCATATTGTCAGAGTGTTGAGTTTACCAGGAGACAAAGACTGCAGGGACGAGAGGTTTTCTGTTGACTAATACTCTGTGTGTGGACCCCGCTGGCAATTCTGGTGTTGTGACCCGAATCGAGACAAAAACCACGCTGCCCACTCCACCAACAACACGGCACAGCCGGACACATAACAGGGGACTTTACATCTCACAACCCTGGATTCAGTGATGAAACCCGTGATTAATGTTGTTGTCCCACTGAAATCATCACAAACGTCCATTCAGGTGTTTTCAAATGGGAGCGCTCTCCCACAGGTGACGTCACATAGGGGAATCCACGCGCTGACGTCACACATAGGTCCCCACACCGGGATCTGCCCTCGCGTGCGCGGTGTCTTACGTCACCCGCGCGCTGGAGAGCTCGAGCTTTATCGGTTTAACGGCTGAGCTACCAATCACGTGACCACCCCTCCCCCACCGCTGAAAAACAAAGCTTCAAGAGCTTCGCTTTTTCCATTGGTGCGCAGGAATGTCAATCACTGGTTACACCCAATAGCGAAAGCGGACAAGCCGAGAGGGCGTTACCCCGCTGAGTTCGTCTCTCGCTGCGGTGCCGGAGTCTGGACAGAGCGGAACAAATCTCAATGTAAATGTCCGCTTTCTGATTTCTATTTCCCTCCGAGGGAAGTTGGGGAGTTTGTGCAGCGTCTCCTGCGGCCGGAGTCTGATGTATCACTGAGAGGTAGGAGGAGACCGCTCGGCCCGTCAGTTTGATGCCGGCTCGCCGTGGTGAGGGAGGGAGAGGGGGGATTTTATTGAAAGGATGAAGATGGTGAGAGACGGGTCGGACAGGATGTTTGTCCCGGTGGGGACAGGAGGGGCTCATCTGTGGAAATGTCTGAGCCCACGGTGGTGGCGAGCAGAGGGATTCACCACATTGGGGGGCAAACACCGGCAGACTGTTGCCCTGCAAGTGGGGCCAATGGTTCGGGCAAAGTGACAATTATTAGGGATTTGTTGAGACTGTCCCTGGAATATGGTGTAAAATCCCGCTCCCCATACTAACACGGGTTATACAGACCAAAGAACAAACTGCCGGAGGAACTCAGTGGGTCGGGCAGCATCTGTGGAGGGAAATGGATCGTCAACATTTCGGGCCGGGACCCTCCCTCTGGACTGAGAGTGGACGGGAAATAGTCAGAGAAAAGAGGTGAGGGGTGGGGATGGGGCAAGAGCTGGGGAGTGAGAGGTGGATCCAGCTGAGGGGGGAGGTGGGAAGGTGGAAATAGTGATGGGGGGGGAGGTGAGTGTTTGGGGCAACACCGGGCTACAGACGATGGAAATAAATTCCATAGAGGATTACCAAAGAGGTTAGAGAGTATTTGTTATAGAGAGTGCAATGAAGATTCACCAGACTGGTCCCTGGAGTGGTGGGTCATCATATGGAGAAAGATCAAATGTGATAACCCTTTCATTTAGAGAATCGAGCACTGAGGTGAACACATTGAAATGCACAACATCATTACCGGTTGACCCAGGGATCCCAGTCTTTGAAAAAGGGGATGGACTGTCCCGGACTGAGCTGAGGGGAAATGTCTCCACTCCACGGGTGGTGAATGTCTGTCAATCCCCACCACAGAGGGCGGTGAAGACTCAGTGATCATCCTCACATAAAACAGAGGCCGGCAGATGTGTGGAGATTGAAGGGATCGAGGAAATGAGGATCGGGCAGAAACATGTGGCTGAGATGGGAGAGCAGCCGCCATCTTGTTGATGGTTAGAGGGGCTGAATGGCCTCCTCCTGCTGTTTCTCACTTGATGTCTCAGTGTTCCTGTCCAGTGAGGCTGGAGGAATGTGAATAGACTGATTTAAATGAAACCTGCGCACTTTCTGTTTGGGTCAGAGTTGTGTGTTGTACCGGGATGTGAATCGAGCCCATGACTTTGTGACCAGGGCGGTGGAGGGAAAGGGATGGGGAAGACATGGAGGGAAAAACTAAATAAGTATATGGTGTAAATATGAAATAATGTGGGAAATGCGACGGATGGGTCGGGCAGCGTGTGAGGGTGAGCAGCAGAGTCACTGGTTCAGGTGGTTGACCCTCCAACCGCCACCTGATCCCGTTTCCTGTTCACGTTTCTCTGCAGATCTGCAGCATCTGTGGGTCACTGCTCTATGTGTACGTGTAGCTTCATCTTTCACCCGTACAGACAAGGCAGTGAGATCCGGATCTGTCACTTCCTCTCATGGTGGGTGGACAATGTTCTTTTTCTGCAATATTTTCAGCATGTTTCATTCCACTATTTTACCTGCTGAAGTGCATCCGATGTTTCTGGATGTGTGACCCATTTATGTGAGAATTTAGCCTTTTGATTTATCTCAGCTTCTCATAAATGTGTACAGTTCAGCGAAGCTTCACTCTAGAATTTCTAAAGCAACAACCCAGTCTGTCAAATAGTTCCACACAATTAAAATAGTTTATTACATTTTTTGTACTACTTATATAATTTAACTATTTAATATGTATATTCTTATTTAAAATCACAATTGTCAATATCTATTGTTATGAATTAGGGTCTACTGCTGCCGCAGAGACAACAAATTTCAGGACATATGCTGGTGCTATTAAACCCGATTCTGATATGGATATGGGAGACCCACCACCGGTCACAATCCCAGTTATCACAGATCATAATCCGAGATTGAAGCCTTTTCTATTTATTTGCATTCCTCAGAAAAGGCAACAGTTAACTTTCCTTCTGTGGTTCCAAAGCAGAAGCTCAGTCTGTCTAATATTTCCACACAATTAAAATGGGGATATTGTTTATTATCATCATGTACTGAGCTACAGTGAAAATCTTGCCTGATGTACCGGCCACACAGATCAATACATTACGACAGTACATTGAGTTGATATACGACAACACAATAACTGTAACAAAGCATTATGGCTGCAGAGAAAGTGCAGTGCAGATAGACATATGGTGCAGTGTCATGTCAAGTTACATTGTGAGCTCGAGTCCATTTTATCATACATTTGGCTTATAACCGCAGACAGGAAGCCGACCTTGAGCCTGGTGGTTCACACTTTAAGGCTTTTGTATAACTTCCTTGAAGGGAGAGCAGGTTTGCAGCAAGAATGTCCAGGTTGTGAGGATCTTTGAGTTCATATCCTGCTTTTCTGAGGTAGGGGAAGTGTAGGAAGAGTCCATGGAGGGGAGGCTTGTTTCTCTGATGTTCTCTGTTCTCCAAAGCTCTCTGCAGTTCCTTGCAGTCATGGGCAGAGCAGTAGCCATACGAAGGCGTGAAGTATCAACAAGAAGCTCAGAGACCTCGGCCTTCACCCTGTCTTGTGTAGCTGGATCCTGGACTTCCTGTCAGATAGCCAGCAGGTGCTAAGTGTGGACTCCCTCACTTCTGTCTCTCTGACCCTCAGAACACATACCCCTCAGGGTTGTCTACTTGGCCCCTCCTTTACTCTCTGGGCACCCATGACTTGTGTCGCCACTCACAGCTCCAATCTGCAAATTAAATTTGTTGACGACACTACATTGATTGGCCTAATCTCAAATAATAATTTTCAATCAATTTTCTGACAAGGCTCGGTCCAAACAAACTTTTCGCCCTTCTTCAGGAGATTAGTCAGTGGAAGAGCAATACCAGCAAAGTTCTTACAGAACTTATGATAATATCCAACTGTTCACTGAAACCTTTCAAGAGCCTTGTTACCAGTCGGAATAGAAACTTCAGAAAATTGTCTGGACTTTTGCCTGAACAGAAACCAATTTGCCTTGACCTACAACATTGCCAAGATAGGTCACAGTGACATGGCCAAATTCACTCTTAGGTAAGTTAACTGTACGGTTGGCCTGGGAAAGCCTGTCAAACAGCTTTTTTACTGCAGAGATATGCTCTTCCCAAGTGTCACTCCTTGTGACTACGTCATTAGTACAGGTAAATGTGTGATCCAACCCTCGAATTACAGAATCAATCATTCTCTGCAGCGTTCCTAGAGCATTTTTCATTCCAAAGGGCAAAACATTGTATTCGTACAACCCAGAAGGTGTCACAAACACAGAAATTTCTCTACCTTTGTCCGTCAATGGAACACACCAATACCCTTTCAGCAGTTCAATCTTTGTAAGAAATTTAGCTTTTCCAGCCTTATCGATGTAATCATCCAACCTAGGGATAGGATATGCATCTGTTTTTGTTACTTCATTTACCTTTCCATAATCAGTGCAAAATCTAGCAGTGTTATATGTTAAAGTGCCGGGGTCAGGACTGAGCTTAAGTTACCATTCAATGTATTTCTTAGTAAACTATTTAAGAACTTTTTAAAAGCTATTTGTTAATGCTTTTTGAGAGGGTGATTTTATATGCATATTTATATTGAGTTAAGTATTGTATGTAATTAGTTTTGCTACAATAAGTGTATGGGACATTGGAAAAATGTTGAATTTCCCCATGGGGATGAATAAAGTATCTATCTATCTATCTAGGTGTAAATATATATTTCCCAAACTTAGCTGGTAAATGATGCAGTCTTACGCTGGTGTGGTAAGGATATTTAGTTCAGTTCACGGGATTGAAGTGAGTGAGAGATCTGGCATCCAAACAGGTGTTGTCGACCCTCTTCCGATGTCCACCAAATCTTCCAAGTTAGCCAAACATGACCAACTTAAGAGCACGGTCTTCAAGTGACAATCTACCAACCCAGGCAAGGGTTTCTAGCAGATTTCACAGGGTCGCTCTTACATGCACTAATAGTCACAGACTGATTCCTCTTAACTGATCCTCAACCCCCTCCCCCCCCCCCCCCCCCCCGTGGGCATTTAAAACTTCAGTGACAACTCTTCCCACTAGCCTTTGTGTGTCTGCCTGTCCTAAAAAACAAACAGCAACACTCCTTTAAATACCATTGTGCTGAACACCAGTTGTCCATCATGCAGGCCCTCCGCTCTATCTGTCTCTGTAACAAGCTGCTTGTGCTCATCTCTCTCTCTTTCTCTCTCTCTCTCTCTCTCTCTCTCTCTCCCTCTCTTTTACAGACATGGTTCTTAGAGGCACAGTCCATAATCACAGGCCTAATAATACCATTGTTCAGCATATATTCAATTTCTTGCTCAGCCAATTTACACTTTTCTACCTTCATGCAATATGGGTGTTGTTTAATCAGTTTGGCTGGACCGAAATCTACGTTGTGTACTGCGACCGTGGTTTGCTTGGGAACATTGGGAAATAAACCTTTAAACTTCTGAATTAATTTCTTCAGCTGTTGTTGTTGCTTTGGCTGCAGATGAGCCAACTTGTTATCAATGTTTTCTTGAACAACCAAGTTCATTAGCCTAACTGGGACCGTGTTTGGCTTGTGAAAAGTCTCAGATGAGTTAATTGTTTCATTCTCAGGGTTGCCAGATTCATATGTTTTGATAACAACACCCACAGATGGTGCCTGCTTGTCGAAAGAAGTCTGTATCATATTTATGTGTAGCACCTGTGTTGGTTTGCGTCGGCCGGGTGTCTTAATAACATAATTCACATCATTAACAACAGACTATTTCATACAGTCCACTGAATTTCGCCTTAACTGGATTCATCCACATTGGAAATAAGGCAAGCACCTTACCCCCCACCTGGTATTTTCTTTCACAAGCCTGCTTATCAAACCAAAACTTCATTTTGCTTTGAGAAATCTATTAAGGTTTGTCTTGCTAGGCTACAGGACTGGTGTAGTTTGTTTTTGAACTTCAAAACATAGTCTAAGAAGTTAACATGTACATCCCATCAATCCACTGTTCCGTTAACAAGGTCAAAGGTCCCCTCACGCAGTGACCAAATACAAATTCAAATGGACTAAAGCCCAGTGATTCCTGTACTGACTCTCTTACTGTGAACAAAAAAAATATATTCCTTCATCCCAGTATTTTCCATTTTCAACACAGTATGTCTTATTCATTGTTTTGAGGGTGGAATGAAATCTATCTAAAGCCCCTTGTGATTCCGGATGGTATGCAGATGATGTAATTCATTTAGCTCCCAGTTCATAAACCACCTGCTGGAATAAACCAGATGTAAAATTACTTCCTTGATCAGATTGGATTGCCTTAGGCAAACCAAATAGTGTAAAAAACTTAGAAAGAGCCTTCATCACAGTTTGAGCTTTAATATTCCTGAGAGGTTTTGCCTCTCATAATAGTTAGCAAATACCGATGGCCAGTTTTAGTCTTTGGCAATGGGCCAATACAATCCACTATAACTTTGGAAAAGGGTTCACTGAATGCAGGTATAGGCCGGAGTGGGGCCACTGGGGTGACCTGATTAGGTTTATCCACAACTTGACTAGTGTGACAGGTTCTGCAAAAGGACACAACATCTTTCCTCAAATTAGGCTGTAAAATTCCTTCATAATCCTTTTTACAGTTTAATTCACTCCAAATGGCCACCTAAGGACATACTGTGGGCCAAAGTTAAATTTTCACTCCTGTAAACTTTAGGAACTACAACTTGGTGAACAATTGCCCATTCCTCACTCACAGGTGTAGCAGGTGGCATCCACTTCCTCATTAACACTCCATCCTTGAGATAATACCCGACTGGCATTTTCTTAATCTCATCATCAGAGAGAGCTGTTTCTTTTAAAGCTTCAATCTCAAGGTCTTGGTTCTGTTCTGCTATAAACTCCTTCCTAGACAGGGATACGTCTTTCTCATCAGACTGTCTACATGAATCCTGTTGAAACAATGAAGGCAGAAAAGTCCCTGACAAGTCAGCATAATCTGAATCCCGATTTTGGCTATCACTGGTATCAGAATCATGCTGCACAGAACTGTCTGCGTCGGCAGACTTTTTAGCCATACTGTGAGTTATTGCGCAGGAAGGATAAATGATAAAATCCATCTGTGGGTCGTCAGTGGTTGGGTTAGTTGTCAACTGCACTACAGGAACAACTTTACCATCTGCCAGGTCATTCCCTAACAGCAAAGTAACATCTTCCACCAGTAAACTGGAGCACAATCTGATCTTAACAGGTCTGGAAACCAACCCTGACTGTAAAGGTACCTTGGGCAATGGCACAAAAACCACGCCGCCCCCAATGCCTTTAATAAGATTTACCTCACCAGTGTCAGTCTCATCACCAAACTTTAGAACGCTGTCTCATATAAGTGACTGAGAAGCCTCAGCATCTTGAAGAATTTTCACTGGTACCTTCGTAGACCCTTCCTTTACTAATACAAACCCATCAGACATAAAATAATCAAATCCCTTCTTAACTCGGTCAGACCTCTCAGTACTTAACTGAGTCTGAACAGAATGTTCAGAACCCTGTGGGGTTATAGGTGCTTCAACATACTGAACACAGGCATTTGGGACTGCCTCCTTTTTCTTTTTCTTCTTCAGGATAGAACAGTTAGCCATCATATGAGCAGCTTCTTACAATAGTAACAAGTAAGACTTGAATATTTCTCCTTCAACTGCTTCCCTACATCCTTACTCGTGTCACTAGTCCCAGCTTTAATTTCTGGTTTACCCTAGTGATACCTGCTACTCTTTTTGGAAACTCTTATTCTGGGTAAATTTAACATTATGAGTTAAAGCGAACTCATCTGCTAATCTAGCAGACTCCTGCAATGTAGCAGCATCCTTTTCATCTAAATACGTCTTTATGTCATCAGGGATGCACCTTTTGAATTCTTCAATTACAACCAACTCTTTCAAGCTGTTAAAATCATCATTTATATTTTTATATGTGCACCAGCCAAAACACAAACTTCTGACAAGAAAATTACATATAAGTCTGGTTCACAGATTTCCTTGAATTTCTAAACTTTTGCCTGTATGATTCTGGGACCAACTTCTAAGTTTGAGCACAGCCTGATTCACTATGTCATAATCAGCTGCTTCATCAACTGTCAAAGCAGAATAGGCTTGCTGAGCCTTCCCCTTAATTACACATTGTAAGAGAATAGGCCAACCCTTTCTGGCCACTTTAAACTCTGAGCAACCTTCTCAAAATGCTGAAAGTATTTATCAACCTATGCCTCGTCAAGTGGAGGTACTAATTTAACTTCCCGACTGTCCTCAAACTTATCACGTGTCTAGTGCTAGACCCCTTTGCTGCAATCTCTCTATGTTTTCCAGCTCGAACACCCTCTGTCTTTCTGCTTCCTCCCTCTGTTTTTCTGCCTCTCTAGCCTCAAACTGCCTCTGCCTTTCCGCAGCCTCCATCTTTAACTTTTCTAACTTGTAATGGAGCTCAAGCTCACTAGGTTTACTTTCAGGAAACACCTCCAACTCCTCCACTTTAAACATACCTCAGATACATGATGTTCAGCTATAATCCTCTGCATCTGTGCCTTCCTCATTGTCAATTTCACCTTAGCAAGTTTAAACCTTTTCGCAATACACAACAACACGATCCTTCTGGCGTCCTCTAATGCCTCAGAGGTTGGTGCTTCCAGACATTTATCAACATCCATTGCTGCTGATTTTGCACACACAAATAAATCAAAAGGGATTTCCCCAATGAAATCAATAATTAATTAATCAACACGCCCTCAAATTTGTTCATATCCCAGATGCAGGCCCCAATTTTGTTGTGAACAAATATTTAGAAACTAAAGCTTTAGAAATTAAACAGCAGCAATAGACTACTCCTGGAGTCTAGTTTTGATGTTAAAACCACTATCTTTATTAGTATCTACTTATAATAAAGTAAATTAAGCAAGATAAACAAAAGATAACAGTGTTATGTGTATATATATGTGTGTAAATTGTTACGTACCCCATAACTGGGTCACTTACCAGCAAAGATAGAGAGGTCCGTTGAAGTCTGATGGTACTATTTTTAACAGTATTTATTGATAAAAATACACAAAAATAATCTCAATGCAAACATACAGATATATACGTCATCAATACTAAATCTAAAAGCGCGGGTATAATAATAATCAATAAGAAATAACTCTATCGTTGTGTAGGGGATAATGTATTGTCCGATGGAAATATAAAAGTCACTCAAGTTCATGCAGGCTGCAGCCTTTTGTTGGAGTCAAGAGAGACAGATGTTTTAAACTTGCCTGATTTCCTTTTTATGATGTCGATCCTTCGAGAGTTCCGTTTTTGTAGTCGGTCCTTTAGCTAAGCCGTTCCGTGGAAAACTTGTCATCCAGGCAAGGATGGACACACACACGAGTCACCACCGGCAGTCGCTATTAAACGCTGTCACGGGATTTCTATCGTTTCTCCTGGTGCGTCTAAAGGGGTTGTTCCCCAGACCCTCTTTTATCCTTACTCACGGGGTCTCAGATGTCAATCAGGTTGGGATGATGCAATCCCTCAGCCAGCCCCCTCGGCTCATTCCCTGAGGGCTTCAAATAAATAGTACAGTACTCAATACACAATTCCGTCTCCAAGAGACAATGGCCGTTTCCCGTGGCTTTGTATCGCTGAGGGGCCAGGACATTCCAAACCCCATGTGGATTCTGCGTGTCTTTCTCTCATTTCCTGCATCTCCTGACCTGAATTAATAGCGATCTTGCAATTCTCAAAAAGGTGGGGGCTACTTTGTACCCTTTAGCCCCTCAGAGTTGGGGCACAGGCGTAACAAAATATAACTCCCAAACTATTGAGCTCGGTGGAAACAAGGCTTAGAGTCTTGAGATGGTAAAGTATGGAAGTTCAGTTCATCCACGGAATAGGTGATGAGAGAGAGATATTTGTAATCCAGGGTAAATGTCGAGAGAAGGCAATTACGTCGAATTCCAAAGGTTCCATTGTGGTGAAACGAGAGAACAGTTGCTGTAGATTTTATGCTTCATCGTTTCAAATCCACATACGAATTATCACCGAAAGTGACTTGTCACAAGGGGTATCGCCTTCAAGTGAATTATCACACCACACCCAGCCAAGCGTTAACACATAAGTAGTCTTCACAGGATACCCCAAATCTGATCCACACCTATGGATCAAATGAGGTGATAACCACACATTCGATGTATGGTGAATCAACACTTAACCCACCCTTGTGGGCATAGGAAAGCTCTAAACAGTGACCCTTGGCCACTAGTTCCCTGGTTTCGATCCTTCCATTTTTCCTCCTTCATCTCCGCCTGACTCTGAGTGTCTGAGTCCTCGGTTAAAACTAAACAAGCTGTGAGCGATGTAAACAAGCTGCAAGCCCGACTGCTTTGCCTTCTTAATCACTCTCTCTCTTAAAATGAATGTCCTCAGCAAGCAAAAGCAAGGAATTAATAAGAATGTGAACTGACTGGTGTGCCAGTAGTTGGGATGACTGAATAAATCCTTTCCAACATTCTGAGCAGGTGAATAGTTCAAAATGTGTGAACTGACTGGTGTTTCTGTAGGGTGGAGGACTGAGTGAATCCCTTCCCACAGACTGAGCAGGTGAATGGTTTCTCCCCAGTGTGAACTCGCTGATGTACCTTCAGTTTAGATGACCGAATGAATCCCTTTCCACAGACTGAGCAGGTGAACGGTTTCTCCCCAGTGTGAACTGACTGATGACTCAGCAGGTTGGATGACGAAGTGAATCCCTTCCCACAGACTGAGCAGGTGAACGGTTTCTCCCCGGTGTGAACTGACTGATGTCTCTGCAGGTTGGATGAATCAGTGAATCTCTTCCCACAGACTGAGCAGGTGAATGGCTTCTCCCCAGTGTGAACTCGCTGGTGTGTCAGCAGGTGAAATGACCGAGTGAATCCCTTCCCACAGACTGAGCAGGTGAACGGTTTCTCCCCAGTGTGAACTCGCTGATGTACCTTCAGTTTAGATGATTGAGTGAATCCCTTCCCACAGACTGAGCAGGTGAACGGTTTCTCCCTGGTGTGAACTGACTGATGTCTCTGCAGGTTGGATGACGAAGTGAATTTCTTCCCACAGACTGAGCAGGTGAATGGCTTCTCCCCAGTGTGAACTCGCTGGTGTGTCAGTAGGTGAGATGACCGAGTGAATCCCTTCCCACAGACTGAGCAGGTGAATGGCTTCTCCCCAGTGTGAACTTTCTGGTGACTCTGTAGGGTGGATGAATCAGTGAATCTCTTCCCACATTCTGAGCAGGTGAATGGCTTCTCCCCAGTGTGAACTTTCTGGTGACTCTGTAGGTGGGATGACTGAGTAAATCCCTTCCCGCAGACGGAGCAGGTGAATGGCTTCTCCCCAGTGTGAACTCGCTGGTGTGTCAGTAGGCTGGAAGAGTTGATGAATCTCTTCTCACAGACTGAGCAGTTGAACGGCTTCTCCCCAGTGTGAAGTCGCTGGTGTCTCACTAGTATTGATGCCAAAGTGAATCCCTTCCCACAGTCTGAGCAGGTAAACGGCCGCTCCCCGGTGTGAACTCGCTGGTGAGCCATTAGGTCAAATGACCGAGTGAATCCCTTCCCACAGTCTGAGCAGATGAACGGCTTCTCCCCAGTGTGAACATGCTGATGACTCTGCAGGCTGGATAACCGAGTGAATCCCTTCCCACATTCTGAGCAGGTGAATGGCTTCTCCCCAGTGTGAACTCGCTGGTGTGTCAGTAGGCTGGAAGAGTTGATGAATCCCTTCCCACAGACTGAGCAGGTGAATGGCCTCTCCCCAGTGTGAACTCGCTGGTGTCTCTGTTGGGTGGATGAATCAGTGAATCTCTTCCCACATTCTGAGCAGATGAATGGCTTCTCCCCAGTGTGAACTCGCTGATGTATCTGTAGGTGGGATGACTGAGTGAATCTCTTCCCACAGACTGAGCAGGTGAACGGCTTCTCCCCAGTGTGAACTCGCTGGTGTGTCAGTAGGTGAGATGACAAAGTGAATCCCTTCCCACAGTCTGAGCAGGTGAATGGCTTCTCCCCAGTGTGAACTCGCTGGTGACTCTGTAGGGTGGATGACCGAGTGAATCTCATCCCACAGTCCGAGCAAGTGAACGGCCGCACCCCAGTCTGAACTCGCTGGTGTGCCATCAGGTCAGATGACCGAGTGAATCCTTTCCCAGAAATTCAGCAGATGACCAGCTTCTGACTGGTGTGTCCACAGGTGGGATGACAGACTAAGTGCTTTCTTACACACAGAACAGGTGAATGACCTTGCCCAGTGTGAACTTGCTGATGTACCTTCAGTTGAGATGACTGACTGAATCCATTCCCAATGTCTGAGCAGAAGAATGGGCTCTCCCCTGTGTAAAATGATGGGCGTGCCAGTTGGTCAAATGACTGAGTGAATCCTGCCCCATAGTCTGATCAGGTAGGATGGTCGATTGAATCCCTTGCTTCACTTCTTAAATATCTAGACAGAGACAGCAAAACTGGTGTGCCATGTCTGAGCTTCCGGGAGACAAATTCCTTCTCGTTTTTAACCTGTAAAAAGATTTACAAAATCCATCACTGGGTGTAGGACAACACTTCGGATGAGATTACTTGAGTTGCCAAGGTCTGATCCAGCATCACACTGTTACAGTGAGGTTCCACCCAAGTTGGACAGAGAAATCATCTTCTAACTGGGCACAGTGCTGGTATCTGGAATGACCATCAATTCTCTGATGCTCTTCTTGTTTCTATAGGAATGGGGCATTTCTGCGGTCTCCAATTTGTGCCTTGGCTCAGTTTGGCTCCCTCCATTGGTATTATTCCCTGTTCCTGCTGAGCTGCATGGGTGCCTGGCCCCACAGTAACTGAAAATTTCTCACACAAATAGTCTTTCTTGACGTGCCGCTGGGATTTTCTTATATGTATTATTAACTTAAAGTGCCAGTTGCCTTATAAAAATTTCTTGCTGAGATGAATGGTTGGTCCGCACAGCTGTTAAAGGCTCTTGCAGAAAAGTACCAACAAAGAAACAGGCCCTTTGGGCTATCTAGCTTGTGCTAAACTATTTAAACTCCCCATTCTCACACCCCTACCATTCAGGTCCCTACACAAAACTCCTTAAATGTTGAAATCCAGCTCGCATTCACCATTTGTGTTGGCTGCTCATTTCGCACCCAGATGACCATCTGTGTGAAGAAGTTTCCCCTCATGTTCCCCTTAACATTTCACCTTTCACCCTTAACCCATGGCCTCTGGTTGTAGTTCCACACCATCTCCGTGGTTAAAGCCAGCTTGCATTTTATCTATGCCCCTCTATCACAATTAAATCTCCCCTCAATCTTCTACATTCCAAGGAATAAAGTCCTAACCTGTTCAATTTTTCCTCGTAACCCAAGTCCTCCAGACCTGGCAAAATCCTTGTGAATTTTCTCTGAACTCTCGGAACCTCTTTTACAACTTTCATCTATCTACTGTTGTCAGTGCTTTGGTTCATGAAGGCCAATGGGCTGAAATCTTTCTTTCCGTCTCTATCTAACTGTGATACCACTTTCAGTGAATTACAGACTTGTATTCCCAGGTCCCTTTCCTCTAAAACACTCCTCAGTGCCCAACCAGTCACTGTGTAAGACCTACACTGGTAGGTCCTACCAAAGTGCAACACCTCACACTTGTCTGCATTAAATTCCATTTTCCATTTCTCAAACCATTTTTCCAGCTGGTCCAGATCGCACTGTAAGCCATGATAGTCTCCCTCGCTGTCCACTACACCCCAATCTTGGTGTCATCCACAAATTTACTGATCCAGTTAACCACACTATCATCCAGATTACTGATATAGATGACAAACAACAACAGATCAAGCACTGATCCCTATGACACACAACTAGTCACAGGCCTCCAGTCAGAGAGGCAACCATCTGCTACCACACTCTGGCTTCTCCCAAAGACAGTGTCTCGTCCAATTTACTATCTCATCTTGAATGCTGAGTGACTGAACCTTCTTGACCAACCTCCCATATGAGACTTTGTCAAGTGCCTTGCCGAAGTCCATGTAGACAACATCCACTGCCTTGCCTTCATCCACTTTCCTGATAACTTCCTCGAGAAACTCTATAAGATTGGTGAGCCATGAACTACCAAGCACAAAGCCATGTTGTCTATCCTTAATCAATTCACATCTATCCAAATACTTATATATCCGGTTCCTGCACATAAGTTCCAATAACTTTCCCCCTACTGATGTCAAGCACACCAATGTACAATTTCTTAGTTTATTTTTAGAGCCTTTCTTGAACAGCGGAACAACATTGGTTGTCCTCCAATCCTCCACTACCTCACCTGTCACTAAGGATGATTTAAATATCTGTGCTTGGGCCCCGACAACTTCTGCACTTGTCTTCCAAAGGGTCCCAGGGAACAATTTGTCAGGCCCTGGGGATTTATCCATGGCAATTTGCCTTCAGACGGCAAACACCTCCACCTCTGTAATCTGTACAGTGTCCATGAACTTGATGCTGCTTTGCCTCACTTCTATAGACTCTGTATCCACCTCCTGAGTAAATACGAATGCAGAAAAAATCTCCCCCATCTATTTTGTCTCCTCATATGGATTACCATTCTGATTTTGTAAAGGATTATTTTTTTCCCTTGCAATCTTTTTGCACTTAACATATCTGCAGAATCCATGAGGATTCTCCTTCACCTTGTCTGCTGGGGCAACCTCATGCCTTCTTTCATCAGTGTTCACTTGAATTTCCTGTATCTCATAAGTAGCCCATTTGTTCCTATCTGCCTGTATGCACCTCCTTTTTATTGATCTGGGAGACGAAAACCAAAGGGGTGATAGAGCTGCATGGTGGGGGGTGGAGGTAAGGGGGGTTAAACTAACGTCTCAGAGGGAATGGATGCCTGAATAACAGAACAGATAGTGGAGGTGTTGTGGAGACAGGTGTTGTTCAGACCTCAGACAAGGTCAGGAATGAAAAACGTTGAGCATGGTGCAGTGTATATGCTGAACCCTGTATATCTCAATGCAAGGAGCATGATAGGAAAGGTGGATGTGTTCAGGGAATGGATCAACACCTGGAATTAAGATACTAGGATCTGGCAACTGTGGACTGGGACAGGCTGCTTTATGGCAAAGGTGTGCTTGGTAAATGGGAGGCCTTCAAAGTGAAATTTTGAAAGTACAAAGTGGGTATGTGCTTGTCAGAATAAAAGGTAAAGATAGAAACTGTAGGGAACCTTGGATTTCAAGTGATATTGAGATCCTGGTGAAGCACAAAATGGAGTTTCATAACAGGGATAGGCAGGCAGGTTCTTATGAAGTATAAAATATACAAGAGAACACATAAGAGATAAATCAGGATGGCTAAAAGCAGGCATGAGGTTGCCATTGCAGAAAAGATTAATCATCAGGGATTCCAGAGATAGATTAAGAGCAAAAGGATTGTAAGGCACAAAGTTGGTTCTCTGTAAGACCAGAATGGCAATCCACGTATGGAACCAAAGCAGATGGGAGAGATCTTAAATATGTTTTCATCTCTATTTACTCAGGAGATGGACAAAGGTTCTATTGGAGTGTGAAAAAGCCACATTAAAATCGTGGACCCTGTACAGATTAAAGAAGAGATGTTATTTCACTGTTCAACATAGAACATTGAGCATAGAAATCTACATCATATTCCAGGCCATTCAGCCTACAATGTTGTGCCAACCACGTAATTTACTCTAGAAACTGCCTAGAATTTCCCTAGCACATTGCCCTCTATTTCTCTAAGCTCCATGTGCCTATGTAAGAGGCTGTTAAAAAACCCTATTGTATCTGCCTCAACCACCACTGCTGGCAGTGGATTGCACACACACACTATTTTCTAAGTAAAAAACTTACCCTTGCCAACCCCTCGGTAACTATTTCCAAGCACCTTAAAACTATGCCCCCTCGTGTTAGCCATTTCAACCCTGGGGGTAAAACCTCTGGCTATCCACACGATCAATGCCCCTCATCACTTTATAGCCCTAAAAAAGGGTCTAAACATCAGAAAGTAAATTATACATTGCTTTGAGGATCTGTTAGAATTATGAGGGTATAGAGAGGGTAAATGCAAGCAGCTTTTTCCACTGAGGTTGGGTAGGATGATAACCAGAGGTCATGGGTAAGTGGGGAAGGTGAAAATTTAACGGGAACATTTGGGAAATCTCTTTAATGAAATGGTCGTGAGAGTGTGGAATGAGATGCCAGCAAAAGTGGTGAATATAAGCCCAGTTTCAACAATAAGAGAAGTTTGATAGGTATTTGGATGGTAGGGGCATGAAGGGTGATTGTCCCAGTGCAAGTAGTTGCATTAGACAGCTTAAATGTGTCCTCGGCATTGACTAGGTGGGCTAAACAGCCTGTTTCTGTACTGAACTTCTCCATGTTTCTATGACAGAGAAGCTGGCCAAACTTGTAAGGGGAAAGGTAGGAGTGACAACGGAGCAGCAATGGCTGGAGTTTCTGGGAGCAATTCGGGAGCTGAGTGATCGATACATCCCAAAGAAGCGGAAGCATTGGAAAGGCAGAATGACACAACCATGGCTGAAATGAGAAGCCAAAACAAACATAAAGACCAAAGAGAGAGCAAACAAAAGAGCAAAAACTATTGGGAAGCTTTTAGAAACCAACAGAAGATGACAAAAAAAAAGTCAGATGAGCTTGCATGGATTTATGATTTGTAGTGATTAATGAGTCTTGGTAGCACCCAACTGTCTGAGGCATTCAGAAGAATAAAATATCCGGGGCTTCAATATCTCTTGAAAACCAAGGTTCACTGCATCAGTTACCTTTCAACTTTTATTTTGACAGGCACATACAAACTCCACACCCTCAAAATTTCACTTCTGAAGGCCTCACACTTACCAAGTACTCCTTGGCCAGAAAACAGCCTGTCGCAAACCATACTTATCAGATCCTTTCTGATACCATCAAAATTGACCTTTCTCCAATTTAGAATATCAATCCATGGTCCAGACCTCTCTTTTTCCATATTTACTTTTGAATCTCATGGCATTATGATCACTAATTTCTGTCATCAGCCCTGGATCATTTCCTAACAGCTTATTGCACACTTCTACGTCGGGAACCCTACGCACTGATTAAGGGCACATTTGACAAACTTTACCCCATTTAGTCCTTTTACATTCTGGGAGTCCTAGTCAATATATGGAAAGTTAAAATCACTTACTGCATCAAGCTTTGTTTCTTGGCATGGTCTGCGATTTCTCTAAAAATTTGTTCCTCTAAATCCCTCAGACTATTGGGTGCAACCAAGTCCCAGTAATGGCTACAATATCGTAATTCCCTGCCCTGAGCTCATCTGGCTTTCCTACGATGCTTCTTGCATTGTGATATACACAGCTCAGCACATTCATCGCACCATGCTCAACCATTTGATTGCTGACTCTATCTGAGGTCTGAACAACTTCTGACCAAGCCTGTAAAGATGGGAATCTGCCTCCCCAGTTTAACTCCCTACTGCTCCAATACTTACCAACTAAATTAGCCAACATGATTAAAACAAATAATATGGATTGGCCTAACAATGACCAAAATCGAATGTGACAAGCTTTGACATATTGTTGGGACCTGACTTTCAAATCCCAATCAACCCTGAAGGGAACTAATATTAAAGGTGAAGATGTTCAGTGGGAAGAAGGATGCGAGATGGCGATATCTGGGGATCAGAGATGGGAACAAAAACCTACCAAGGGACAGGTGGGGACAACAACCCGTTTTCAAATTAACAAGCAAGGATGCTTCCTGCCGTGAGTACCACCCCTCAGGAAGAGCCCAATGGAACACTGCAAGTTGCTGGAATTCCAATTCCGTTTATGATTGATATGCCAGCAACCACAACCACTCTCAATCAGGAAATTATATCGGAAAATGGATTCCAGCTATCAAACACTACAATCACTCTGTCTGGGTTCGAAGGCACGGAACGCACGTATTCACATACACAGCCACTACAGGTGTAATTCCAGGGGGATTGAGAAAAGCCAGTATAATGCACCCCTCTAGGGACAAAGTTCCCAGTCACATTAGAGAGGTTAAAGGAAGAGAGAACAGTGCATTACTGGCTGAAGTTCCGGATTTCCTTTGGCGACAGACAGGACAGGTGGTTCCCCATACCACCGTGAGGGTTTGCCTTGGATTCAAGCCAAAGAGCCTGGGGTTCCTTGCCTACACCCTGATGAAACAAGCCTCCAGCACCGAGGGAGGCTGGCCAGACTTGGCCGCATGCCAACTCTGATACTGGAAGGACTCGGGTGAAGACAGGACATCTGGTAAGACACTCTTTTAATATTGACCGAACCCAAGAGGCTGTACCCCATCTCTGGGCAATCTCAGGCCATGAAATTGGCATTGCTTGTTAATTTCTAAAACTGCCCCCCATCCGGATCACCATGAAAGAAGGACAGACTCTCCCATCCACTCTGCAATATCCCCTCAAGCCCGAGGCAATGTTTTATGAGAATGGAAGCCCTTTTGTGGATCCAGCAGGGAAACAATATTCTGGCGATGTGATAGTGACGGACAGTGAAGTAATTGAGCAGGCCTCTTTTGAAGCAGCTGTCTCGTCCAGAAGGCTGAGCCGTTTGCTCTGACTTGTGCCTGTATCCTAGCAACAGATAAAAGTGCGAACAATTACACGGACTCCCGTTATGCATTTGGAGTTGTACATGACTACCGGGCTGTCTGGGAACGTGGGTATTCCTGACTTGCTCTGGCCACCCCATTAGTAATGCCTCCTTTGTAAACAACTTACTCACCGCTCAACAGCTACCTCGAGTTTAGGCTATTATTAAATGTGCGGCCCACACCCGCATGGCCAACCAGGTCACTAAACTCAATGCTTCAGCAGATTAGACAGCGAAAAGTGCTGCACAATCCTCGATAGTTGTAGTCTCCTCGGGTTCCCATCAAGCAATCCTCCGTGACTGAAGCAGAACGAGTTTGCCAGACATGTGGGAGGTACGTACTTTTCAGGGGGACGCCTCTGAGGAGGAGTGCAAGCTGTAGTTCCAGATGGGGTGCCAGAAAGACCCCGACCGAGGTTTCTGGATCACCCCAGCGGGACAGGTTTGTGTTCCTGCACAGTTTTTACCAATATTGGTCAATTATGCACACACCTGGGAAAGGAGGGAATGGTTGTTAACCTGCACCCTGCACACCGGGTACGACTTCCTTGACCATTTTCGTGTCTACAAGATGATGTTACTGAATTGCCAAGAGTACATTGCTATAGATACTGCTTAGTTATTATAGATGCGTTTAACAGATGGATTGAAGCTATTCCAACTACCAATAATACTGTTATTTCTGTTGTGAAGGTATTATTACGGGATATAATTCCCAGGTACGGCCTGCCAGAGATGCTGAGCTCTGACAATGGCCCACACTTTGTGGCGAAAGCAAGCGAAGGGGTGTGTAACAAACTAGCTATCAAGCAACAATTCCAGTGTGTACACCACCCACGGGCCGCTGGCTTAGTGGAAAGAGTCAATGGCACTCTGAAGAGTAAATTGGCCAAACTAACAGCGGAGACTGGACTCACTTGGTTGAAGGTCCCACTGTTAGACCTATTCTACATGAGGGTCACCCCACAGGGGAAAACAGTGTTTTCACCAGCTGAAATCATTTATGGACGGCCCATGAGGACACCCTGTGGACCAAGACCTTGTGTACCATTGTTCCCAGAAAGTCTACCAGGTAAATTGGATATGCATACCCTCGGGGAAGAGATGGGGAAATACATATGCCAACTAAACAAAATTTTCCAAGCATTACATTCACAGGTACGACAGGCTTACAAGGAAGAGAACCACCCTGCAGAGAGGAGTGACTATCCCACCACAGAACCTGGGAATTTTGTCCCGACCAAGAACTGGGATTGAGGGAAACTCAGACCTTGGTGGAGAGGACCATATTAGGTGTTACTGACCACTCCACAGCTCTGAGACTGAAGGGGAAATCTCGGTGGATACATTGAACAGACTACAATCGTGTTACTGAAGGAACTGAGTAGAAGGACTCTCTCGGACTAAAGGAAAAAGTATTGGTTGATCGTGGTGTGATGAACCTCTAGGTTTCTTGTCATTTTAAGAGAGATTGCCTGAGTGACGTCAGCCGCCGGCTTTCTCAGCTCCTGTTTGATTCTTACTGAGAGAGAGGGAGGGGTGGAACTATTTGACTCTGCAGCGTGTTTACACTTGCTCACAGCTTGTGTTTACATAGCTCGCAGTTTGCTTTATTTAAGCAAGGACAGTCAGAGACAGACAGTCAGATGGAGAGAAAGAAATAAGATGGAAGGTTCGAAACAAAGGACCTAGTGGCCGAAGTTCGCTGTTTGAACTCTCCTGTGCCCACAAGGGTGAGTTGATTATTGATCCAGCAAATACCTGGAAAATACCTGAGGAGGAAGGTAAAGCTGCGTGAGCGCGGGTGACGTCAGTGGCGAGCACGGGCTTTAAAAAGCGACCCACTTTCAGGAGCGGGCAGCGGAGTGCGCAGGAGCAGAGTGCTGGGCTTTGGCTCAGCGGGCTTCGGCGCAAGAGGACTTCGGCAAGAAGCCTGCTTTTCATTTATTCTGACTAATCTGGGATCAGGTAATGGGGGAGACGGTTAGAGCAGTGGTGTGCTCCGTATGCAGTATGTGGGAGGTCAGGGTCAACACAGTTGTCCCTGATGACCACACCTGCAATAGGTGCATCCAGCTGCAGCTCCTATCAGACCGAGTTAGGGAATTGGAGCAAGAGCTGGATGAACTACGGATCATTCGGGAGGCAGTGGCAGAGATAGATAAGAGTTATCCGGAGGCAGTCACACCGAAAAGACAGGAGGTAGGCAAATGGGTGATAGTCAAGAGAGGCAGGGGGAGCAGACAGAGAGAGAAGAGCACCCCTGTGGCCATTCCCATCAAAAATAAGTATACCGTTTTGGATACTGTTGGTGGGGATGACCTACCAGGAACAAGCTGCAGTGGTCCTGTCTCTGGCACTGAGGTTGGACCCGCGACTAGGAAGGGGAGGAGGGAAGAGAAGAGAGCAGTAGTGATAGGGGATTCTATAGTCAGGGGGGCGGATAGGAGATTTTGTGGGGAAGATTGGGAGTCTCGGATGGTATGTTGCTTCCCTGGTGCCGGGGTCCGAGACATCTCAGATCGGGTACAGGTTATTCTCGAGAGGGAGGGCAAGGATCCAGATGTTGTGGTCCATGTAGGGACCAATGACGTGGGTAGGATGAGTGAGGGGGTCCTGCGTAGGGAGTTCAGGGAGTTAGGTGCGAAGCTGAAGAGCAGGACCTCCAGGGTAACAATCTCAGGATTGCTACCTGTGCTACGTGCGAGTGAGGCAAGGAACAGGAGGATTATAAAGATGAATACGTGGCTGAGAGGATGGTGCAGGAGGGAGGGCTTCAGGTTTGTGGATAATTGGGCCTTGTTCCAGGGAAGGTGGGATCTGTTCCGAAGGGACGGTTTACACCTGAACTGGAGCGGTACTAACATTCTTTCAGGGAAGTTTGCTACAGCTTCTTGGGGGGGGGGGGGGTTTAAACTAAATTTGCAGGGGGCGGGGATCCAGACTGTGAGAGATGATAGCGAGAGGATGAATAAAGGACAGGTGGGGACTACACGGTTCCGGAATATTAAGTGTGTAGTAGAGGGAGGTGGGGCTGATCAAGTGATAAGGAGGACTCGTGTACAGAGGGATGGTCTGACGGAACATGGAGTTAAATGTGTTGCAAGAATAAGTAAATGTAGGAAGGACAACAAAATTCTAGGGGCGTATAGACCGATGGGAGTTCGGGGAGCTGGGTTAAGCACAATAGGCAGCGATTCAAACAGAGAGAGGAGAAATGGGTTAAAAATTCTATATCTGAATGCACGAAGTGTCAGGAATAAGGCGGATGAGCTTGAAGCCCAGGTGCGAATGGGTAACTGTGATGTTGCTGGGATAACGGAGACATGGCTGCAGGGAGATCAGACCTGGGAAATGAATGTACAAGGGTATACGTGCATGTGGTAAAGGTAATGTCGCAGTAGTTATGGGGGATTTCAACATGCAGGTGAACTGGGAGAATCAGGTTGGTGCTGGACCACAGGATAGGGAGTTTGTAGAGTGCCTACGGGATGCATTCTTGGAACAGCTTGTACGAGAGCCGACCAGGGACAAGACTATTCTGGATTTAGTGTTATGTAATGAACAGGATTTGATAAGCGATCTCACAGTAAAGGAGCCATTAGGAGGTAGTGATCACAATATGATAAGCTTTTATCTGCAATTTGAGAAAGATAAGGGCAGCTTGGAGGTGTCAGTGTTGCAGATGAACAGGGGAAACTATGGAGCCATGAGGGAGGAGCTGGCCAAAGTTGACTGGATGGATAGCCTAGCAGAAAAGACAGTGGAATAGCAATGGCAGGTATTCTTGGGAATAATGCACAAGGTGCAAAATCAGTTCATCCCCCAGAGAAGGAAGGATTCAAAGGGGGGAAAGGGGCCTCAGTGGTTGACAAAGGAAGTCAGAGACTGCATAGCATTAAAAAAAGGGAAATATGACAGAGCTAAGGTGAGTGGGAGGACAGATGATTGGGAAGTTTTTAAGAAACAACAGAACTTAACTAAAAAGACAATACGGGGAGAACAAAATGAGGTACGAATGCAAGCTAGCCAGGAATACAAAGGAAGATAGCAAAAGCTTTTTTAGGTATGTGAAGAGAAAGAAGATAGTTAAGAACAACATTGGGCCCTTGAAGAATGAATTGGGTGAAATTGTTATGGGAAACAGAGAAATGGCAGAAGAATTTAATGAGTACTTCAGATCTGTTTTCACTAAGGAAGACACAAGCAATCTCCCAGATGTATGGATGGGCCAAGGACATAGGGTAACAGAGGAAATGAAACAGATTGACATTCGGAAGGAAACGGTGATGAGAAGACTGATGGGACTGAAGGCTGACAAATCCCCAGGTCCAGATGGTCAGCACCCTAGGGTACTAAAGGAGGTGGCTCTGGAAATTGCGGATGCATTGGTAATCATTTTCCAATGTTCCTTAGATTCAGGATCAGTTCCTGAGGATTGGAGAATGGCTAATGTTATCCCACTTTTTAAGAAAGGAGGGAGGGAGAAAACAGAACTATCGACCTGTCAGCCTGACCTCGGTGGTGGGAGAGATGCTGGAGTCCATTATTAAGGATGAAATAGTGGCATATCTAGATAGCAGTGATAGGATTGGGCCAAGCCAGCATGGATTTACCAAGGGTAAATCATGCTTGACTAATCTGTTGGTTTTTTGAGGATGTAACCAGGAAGTTAGATGGGGGAGATCCAGTGGATGTAGTGTACCTCGATTTTCAGAAGGCATTTGATAAGGTCCCACATAGAAGATTGGTGGGGAAAATCAAAGCTCAGGGCATCGGGGGGAAGGCATTGACATGGATAGAAAACTGGTTGGCAGATAGAAAGCAAAGGGTAGCGGTGAATGGGTGTTTCTCGGAATGGCAGGTGGTGACTAGTGGGGTGCCACAGGGCTCGGTATTGGGACCACAGCTGTTTACCATTTACGTTCACGATTTGGATGAAGGCATAGAGAATAGCATCAGCAAATTTGCTGATGATACTAAGCTGGGTGGCAGTGTGACGTGATGAGGATGTTAGAATTCAGGGTGACTTGGATAGGCTGGGTGAGTGGGCAGATACTTGGCAGATGGAGTTTAATGTGAATAAGTGTGAGGTTGTCCACTTTGGGAGTAAGAACAGGAAGGCAGATTATTATCTGAACGGTATAGAGTTGGGTAAGGGAGTAATACCAAGAGATCTCGGAGTCCTTGTTCATCAGTCACTGAAGGTGAATGAGCAAGTGCAGCAGGCAGTGAAGTAGGCTAATGGAATGTTGGCCTTTATTACAAAGGGAATTGAGTACAAGAGCAAGGAAATCCTCTTGCATTTGTACAGAGCCCTGGTGAGACCACACCTGGAGTATTGTGTACAGTTTTGGTCTCCAGGGTTAAGGAAGGACATCCTGGCTGTAGAGGAAGTGCAGCGTAGATTCATGAGGTTAATTCCTGGGATGTCTGGACTGTCTTACGCAGAGATGTTAGAGAGACTGGGCTTGTACACGCTGGAATTCAGGAGATTGAGAGGGGATCTGATTGAAACATATAAGATTATTAAGGGATTGGACAAGATTGAGGCAGGAAATATGTTCCAGATGCTGGGAGAGTCCAGTACCAGAGGGCATGGTTTGAGAATAAGGGGTAGGTCATTTAGGACAGAGTTAAGGAAAAACTTCTTCTCCCAGAGAGTTGTGGGGGTCTGGAATGCACTGCCTCGGAAGGTAGTGGAGGCCAATTCTCCGGATGCTTTCAAGAAGGAGCTAGATAGGTATCTTATGGATAGGGGAATCAAGGGATATGGGGACAAGGCAGGAACCGGGTATTGATAGTAGATGATCATCCATGATCTCAAAATGGCGGTGCAGGCTCGAAGGGCTGAATGGTCTACTTCTGCACCTATTGTCTATTGAATGTGTGATTGTCACTTTGTTTGATCCACTGGATGGATCTTTACGTTTGGCAGTAACCTGTGAAGACCACTTGTGCTAACCCTTGCCTGGGGGTGGTAATTCACTTGTACAGGGTACCCCATGACAAATCACTGTTGGTGATAATTCCTATAATCCATATGGGGATTTTGATGGAGTATCCCGTGGCTACCACTTTTGTTAACCCTTAACTGGATTCGGGTGTGTTATGTGGTAACCACTTGTGAGAAAGAGATTCTGTGGAAATCACTGTCGGTAATACTTTGTGTGTTGGATCTGGATTGGGAGTACCTTGTGGAATCTACCTGTGTGTTAACCTTTGCCTGGGTGGTAGTTCCCTTTGAAGACGGTACCCCTGTTATCAGCTAGTTTTGGTGATATTTCATATGTGGATTTGGAACGAAGACGGATAAGATCTTCGGCGACTGTTATCCTGTTTTACCACCGTAAAACTTGTGGAATTGGTAGCAATTGCCTACTCTCGACATTCACCTTCGATTACAAATATCTCGCTCTCATCATTTATTCCGTGGATGAGCTGAACTTTCATACTTTACCATCTTAAGACTCTAAGCTTGGTATTCCCTGAGCTCAATGGTTTGGGAGTTATATTTACACATATGTACACACATAACACTGTTAACCATAGAACACTACAGCACAGTACAGGCCCTTCAGGCCTCCATGTTGTGCCGACCCATATAACCCTTAAAAAAAATGTACTAAATCCACACTACCACATATCCCTCTATTTTTCTTTCATCCATGTGCCTGTCCAAGAGGCTCTTAAATAGCCCTAATGTTATAGCCTCCACCACCATCACTGGCAAGTCATTCCAGGCACCCACAACACTCTGTGCAAAAAATAACTTACCACTGATGTCTCCCCTAGACTTGCCTCCCTTAATTTTGTACATATGCCCTCTGGTATTTGCTATTGCTGCCCTGGGAAACAGATACTGACTATCCACCCTGTCTATGCTTCTCATAATCTTGTAGACCTCTATCGTCCCCACTCATTCTTCTACTCTCCAAAGAGAAAAGTCCCAGCTCTGCTAACCTTGATTCATGACTTGTTCGCCAAACCAGGCAACATCCTGGTAAATCTCCTCTGCACCCTCTCCATAGCATCCACATCCTTCCTATAATGAGGTGACCAGAATTGAACATAACACTCTAAGTGCAGTCTCACCAGAGATTTGCAGAGTTGCAACATGACCTCTCTACTCTTGAACTCAATCCCCCTGTTAATGAAGCCTAGCATACCATAGGCCTTCTTAACCACCCTATCAACCTGTGCAGCAACCTTGAGGGATGTATGGATTTGAACCGCAAGGTCCCTTTTGATTGTTTTGCTTAAGTTGTTATATTATAAGTAGATACAAATAAAGATAGTGGTGTTAACATCAAAACCAGACTCCATGTGTGGTCTATTGCTGCTGGTTCATTTAAATTGTTACAGGTATGTAACAGTGGTGTTCGTGTTTATGTCTTTGAGAGGGATCACCCCAGCATCCAGGGTCCCCATGTTAACACATTTCTGTGTCTCTGTCACACCGATGCCAAACAGGTAGAACTAGAGGCCTGCTGGGTTTGTGCCGAAATTTTGCGGCATAGTAAAACTATGATTCCAATGTCAGTAATCCCGCTCAACCAGAGTGAGGAACTCTCAGCCTGGGCTTTCACAAATAACACCCGGGGAAGAGAGATGCGGAACTGGGGTCCAGTCAGAGATGACTGTGGCTGTCAGTGTTTTGAGAGATGGTATCTCAGGTTCCCACCAAACACAACTTCCTAGACTGGGAAACATGCATCCTGGCCATACTTGCAGGTGCCCAGCAGCAGAGAGGAACAACTGAGACTGAGCGATTTTGGATGATCACTTTTCTCTCCTATGGAGTAGCCAGGAATCCACCAAAGATAATCAATTTGGCTACAGCACTTGAGCTGGCCGCAATACTGCAGAGGCCCTGACAGAAACACAGGCCCAAGTAACAGAAATATCCACTGAAATGAATGCAATCTGACAAACAGTCGTACAGAATCGTATGGCTTTAGATTTTATCCTAGCTGAGAAAGGGGGAACCTGTGTTATTATTGACACAGAATGCTGCACCTATATCCCTGATGAGTCTACTAACATTACATCCCTCTCCAAGCACACTGCCAGGGAGATTGACAGCATCAAGAAAGTAGGGCAGGATTTACACAGGTTCACCGAAGGGTCGAAATGGTAGTATTTGAATTCCTGTTTGGTAATATGTGAGGCATGATATTGCATTATGGCTTAATAGTTGTGCATATCATTGTTATAATTACTGTTGTGCACTGTTTTTATCCATTGTAAGTCAATGCTGTACACGGTTGCTTTCTCTGTGAAAAAATTACTGCTTTGTTGATCATGTAATGATCAAAAGGAGGGAGTGGTAAAGTATGTAAAAGGGTTAACACTTCCTTAAACAATAGCCGCCTGTTCTTCTGAAAGAAATTGCTGATGATCAGCCAATGTACTAAGCCATGCTGAGCCACATTTCTTCTTGAGGGTAGCTAGCTAGGGTTTCTGGATGTTTATCTGAATTGTGCACTCACGTGTAGAGATAGGACAGCTTCAGTCTGTTCTGTGTGTGTAAGCCATTATGACTATTTTGTAATTTATCTTAAGAGGCTGTAATATAGTAAATAACTTTGGCTCCAGCCTGCCTTGTGTGGGGGGTTATCTGGACAGATATTTCTGTGATGTAAGGGGAATTGTTAGTCTGTCAGTGGATTGGGCGGGAACAGTCACAGACTGTTCCTGTTTGAGCGACTAACTGAGTAAGCCCCAGGTGCTTGGAGTAAAGTGTTTGTATTTATACGGTCTCTGAGTGACTTTTTCCAGATTCGACTTCCACAGAATGGGAGTGGTTTTAAAGGGCTGGGCTGCTGGAAGCACATTACCAGATCTGGAGTGATTGCAACTGGATCTGACAGAGGCATAACTGGTTCTTCTGGGCACATTCAGTCTCACACCAACTATTTCCTACCTTCCTTTTACAGGTATGTAATGTCTAAAGGACCAGTGTTTGAGTAAATGAGACTCACCAAACTTTTTCCTGACTGAATCACTGGATTATCTGAGTCAGATGGGTTCTCTCCACTTGATGCTCTCAATCCTCAGGCAGGTTCACTTGTTGATGTCCCACTGTCTTCAGTTGTGGTTTGCTTCCAGTTGGGGTTTTTCTTCCAATAAATCTCTCACCGCAGGTCTAACTTTAACATGAAAGATAATGAAGCACTTTAACAATAGAAAAGAGAACCAAACATTTCTGCTTAATGTTACTAAGAACAAAACTCGCTGAAATGTAAACGTTGAAGGCAGATATAATGATCTCAGTGAACAATCTTTCATTGTCCCTCACACGTCACAAAACGTTATGGGATAAGAAGGAGCCATCATTCAGTCATGGTAAGACATAAGACACAGGAACAGAATTAGGTGATTCGATCCATCTGGTCTGCCCCACCACTGGGCAGATGAAAACATGGCTGATTTTCATTCCAACACCATATTCCTGCCTTCCTCCTGTAACCCTGAAACTACTTAGCAATCATCAATATATTAATCTCTGTCATGAATATATACCCAAATGGCAGCCTCAACCAACCTCTGCGGCAACAAATTCCATAGATCAGACATCTTTTCAACAAAACAATAATTCTCAGTTTTAAAGGGAACAACTTTATTCTGAGACTGTGCTGTCAGATCACAGGATCTCCATCTAATGGAAACATTCTCTCTGTGTCCACTGTATCCAGACTTTTCAGCATTCAGTAGGTTTACTTAACCATACACCCCACTGTCCCTCTGAACTCCACTGAGCACAGGTCCAGAACCATCAAATACTCCTCATACATAAAGCCAGTCATTCCTGAGATTACTCTTCTAAACCTCATTAGCAACAACTGTACTGAACACATTTCCAGGAAGAACAGACGGATTGGTACCAGGATTATGTTACAGGTAAAAGCTGTGTTTTCTTTACTGTTCTACTACCACAGAATGATCCATTTCCATTTCCAGGTTAAAACTGGTCCATTTCAGGAAATATAAACCATTCCAGGGTGAGTGTAATAAAAAGAAACTGGAATTACCAGAAATGCTCAGCAGGTAAGGAACAGCTGTGGGGAGAGGAACAGTCTTTACAAGTCAGGTTAATAACATTTTGTCAGAATGACTTCAAAACATTTTCAGTTTTTAGTGCAGATATCCAGCAACTTGACTTCCACCGAGTGACAGACTTGTGACAGTGGGGGGGGGGGGGGGGGGAGATTTCCAAACATAGATTGAACACAATACTCATGGTCTCTTTCTACTGTTGTAAACATGAAACAGCCCATTTACTCACAGCCTGTCCCTGTGAGAATGGAATGGGAACTAATCCTCTCCTCAGATTAGCAGTCATTGCTTCCAAAGGAACTCCAGTAACAAACGCTTGATCCCAACAAGAAATACTCATTCAACACCTCATAAGCCCAAGTAGCACGATCCCCAGGTCCATTCTACCTGGATCAAAAACTGTGATATCCCAGGACCCATCCTCACAGAGTCACACAACTGAATCTGCCACTCACTGACCCTGAGATTCTCACACAATGTCCCTGCATCTCACACTGGGTAGTGCAATCAGGGATTTCCCTACAACCAATATCCAGCTGCTCAAAATTTCTGCTTCATTTCAGAAGGATGACCATCCAGCGCCATCTACAGAAGCACTAACCAATCTCAAAGCCAAAACACCGACAGTTCCATATGCTGGGAATGTCGATCACGGGATTATAGCCCAAGTACCAACTCTTCCAGTACTCTTTGCTGACAGTCACAGTTTGAAAACAATGCACAACAGAACTGGTACCTGATGACCCTCTGGCATTCCAGCTAACAAAAACCAATTCTGGAAATAACTCAGCAAGACCAAAGGTGCAAAAGAACATTTCACAATGAAGACAAAGGTTAGAAGAAAGATTGCTGATATATAACATCGAGATAGTGGGATATAGGGTGGACCAAGTTTGCCCCAGATGCTTGATATACATCACTGAAGCTGGGGGAGAGAGAGACTGGACAGAGGTTGAACAAGATGGGCTGGGAATGAGCAGATGGAACCAGGTGGGAGAAGGGTTCAAGGACAATCACTGATGATCCTCCAGCAATACACAGATACTGAATGAATAGTACATACTACTGTATAAAATATTCTAAAATGACAAAGTTTAAACAAACAGCAAGAACTTTGCCATATATACTTTGACCCTCACCAAATTTTTATCAACACACCATAGAAAGTTTCCCATCCGGACACTTCATGCTCTGCATGGTAACTGCTCTGCCCATGACTGTGAGGAACAGCAGAGACCTTTGGATACTAAACAACATATTACAGAAACCATTCTCCCCTCAAAGATCTCTTTCTAGACTTCCTAGTCCCTTGGTAAAGCAGGCATTGAAATCAAAAATAGAAACATAGTATCATAGAAATTTTACAGCACAATACAGGCACTTCGGACCTCAAAGTTGTGCCAAACATGTCCCTACATTAATTGCTAGGCTTACCCATAGCCCTCCATTTTTCAAAGCTCCATGTACCTATCCAAAAGTCTCTTAAAAGACCCTATCGTATCCACCTCCACCACCATTGCTGGCAGCCCATTCCAAGCACTCACCACACTCTGAGCAAAAATCTTACCCCTGACATCTCTTCAATAACTACTCTCCAGCACCGTAAACCTGTGTCTTCTTGTGGCAACCATTTCAGCCCTGGGAAAATGCTTCTGACTATTCACACGATCCCCACAATTTGGGATGTTCTCCTTTTTCACCCACCCCAATCAGGGAGAAGACACAACAGCCATAAAGCTCAGGACAAATGCAAGGAGCCTCAGGAAGCGAGGTGAGTTGGGGGAAGTTAACAGGACTCAGTGGCCAACATCAGATCTCCCCAACACAACATGGAGGAAGCATCACCACCCATCTGGGAACTGTGTGCACACACCACATGATCTTACGTCACAAAGCAGAGGGTGGGGCAGATCTGCAGTAAACAGCCTCACGTGACCTGTCGGCAGGACTTCCATTTCAATTCTGCGGAAAAAGACAGCCTGGGCTCCTGGTTTGGATCATTCAATGCAGGTTCAGTGAAGCCGACATATTTTTGATGAGCCCAGATAACTGGAAAATAAATGAGTAACTCGCCCTCAGTTTGGGGCTCACGGCCAACATCGGATCTCCCCGCTCGGGATCGGTCTCAATACTCACCGATGGGAAAGTGATATCTTCAACCCACAGACCGTGATCCAGGAAGTGAGGATCCCTCCTGATCCCGCAGACGATCCACTTCAGCACTGAGTGGAAAGGAAATCACCATCCATCCGAAGACTGTGAGCATGTGCACAATGATTGTTACATCATCCAGAGGGAGGGGCAGAAACAGACACGCAGATGCTGCCCATCTGCAGTTAAATGGGAGGGGCAAATGTGAACACATAACCGGTGGGGACTCCCAACCCAAGCAGAGCACCCCAACTAACCTCCCATTCTATAGACATCTCACCTATCCCAGAAGTTCTGGGAGTCTCCCACATATTGACAGCGGCTCCCTGATGCCCAGAAATTACATATAATATCCGGGAAACGATCTTTTTGAGAGTGAGCCAGCAAGAGGGAGAGAGACATGCTGATTAGTCTCTCTTTGTGCTAAGTAGACCTATCAGTTTTCTCTGTGGGTGGGCTTTACAGTCGACCTCTCTCTCTCTTTTATTGTCCATCGGTTCTGTTCAGTGTCTCAACTAACCTTGAAGGACTGGTGCCAAACTACAAAAGTTTGCCAGTTGATTAGTTCTAGGGGAAGCTGTCCAAAGTAAAATCTGTGAGCACAGGACAGTTGAGATTCAAAGAGCTTTGCCAGTTGATGAAGCTGATTTTGGTGCTGCCAAATTCTGATTGTGAAGTAGAAATTGCACTCAGAATGGTGTGTCACATTAAGACAGAATTCAGAAGTCAGCTGTCTCACAAAACACTTGCGAATCTGATGTCTTGCAAAATTAACAATTTCATTAATACAGAATGCTGTGAGATTAAAACTTCTGGCAAAATGCTCTAATTTGCCAAGCAAGCCACATCACAGTGTAAGGAATGTTTGCAAAATAGAAAAGCTCTTTGCATTAGTATTTAGTTATTAGCATTGAGACTGCCTACAAAATACTCTACAAGGAACATATATATATATATATACATACATATATACACACACACATATATATATATATATATATATATACACATATATACATATATGTGTGTGTGTGTGTAAATAGATTCAATATGTGATCTAATAAATTGTTGTGCTCTTTCATAATCAAATCTCCTGTATGCATACACACTTGGAGGTCGATGGGGGGAGGTGAGGACTTATGGGGTTGTGAGGGGTGGGGGTGGTGGTGCTACATCCCTGAAATTAGTTTTTGCAGGGTAGGATGTCTGCCACAAACTTGCCCCTCACATCTCCTCTCACCTTAAATGTATTGGACATTTCAACCCCTAGGTAAAGATTTCGTATTTCACTCTATCTATTCCTCTGGCAATCTTATAAACGCCCATCCAGTCTCACCCCAGCCCGCGCCGCTCTGGGGAAAACAAAACAAATTTGTCCAACCTCTCGTTATAGCTCATGCCCTCTAATCCAGGCAGTATCCTGGTAAACCTCTTCCACACCCTCTCCAAAGCCCCGACATCCTTCCGAGAGTGGGGGCGCCCAGAACTGTATGAAACACTCCAGATGTGGTCTAACTAGTTGTATAAAGCTGCAACACAACTTCCCGACTTTTGAACTCAATGCTTCAACTAATAAAGACTATCATGCCATTTGCCGTCTTAACCACCTGATCAATTTGTGCAGATCTTTCAGGCAGCGATGAGTCTGAAGATCCCTCTGATCATCGACACTGCTCAGGGTTTTGCATTTAACAGAGTCCTGTCTCCCGACATTCCACTCACCGAGCTGCCAAGGGGATCATCACTAATCAAATCTCACTGCGCTTTCTCAAGTCCAGTAGAATTTGTTGCCAAGTGAGAAAGTACGGGTAGGTACAGGCACAGAGAAACACTGACGTGTAGCAGCATCACAGGCAAGTGCATTCAGATAACACACGGAACGTAAATATGCAATTCTCTGTCAGTAACAATATAGAAACATGTTTAACGTCATCCTGCTAATCGGACCGGAACAACAGGGGCTGAGCGGCGGCTCATCTCAGACGGTTCGGTGTGAAAGTCTCACAACCCGGACCGACCCCGGCAGATTCTGTGAAGGAAGCGAGGCGAGGCCGCCAGTTCGGGAAAGTTCATCCCCTCCCCCTTCAGGTTTCACCGATCACCTTGTGTTTCCTTCTCCCTTCCCCACCCCCACCTTTTATTCTCCAGTCCCGCCGAAGGGTTTCGGCCGGTAACGTTGACTGTACTCTTTTCCTTGCTGCTACCCGGCCTGCTGAGTTCCCCCAGCATTTTGTACGTGTTGCTCGGAATTCCAGCATCTGCAGATTTTCTCTTGTTTGGGTTGGGGAAAGTTTACGGGACATCAGAACTCCGCTCTCGAGACCGGCTCCAGTACTCACCGAAGGGAAATTGTTGGTGTCGCCCGGCAGAGAATAATCCGTCCCCGGCTCCACGCCCCGAAGAGCAAAGACCCTCTCCCGATTCCGATCCCTCCACCGACCCGCTCCCACAAAGAACGAGAGAAACACCGACCATCAAGGACTGAGCTTGCGCGATGTCGTCAGCGCGTCAAACGGGCGGAGCCTCGGAAACAAACCCGCAGATACTGCGGATACGCGGTAAAACGGGTTCAGGTGACGGTGGAGGGTCGCCCATGTGACCTAGTGACTCTGCTCCTCGTCCCTCACACTCTGCCCGACCCATGCTGCATTTCCCCACGTTAATTCATTATTTCCCACATTATTTCATGTTTACGTCAGATACATTTTTAATTTTCCCTCTATATCTTCCCCGTCCCCACCCCTCCACCCTACTGGTTACAGAGTTAGGCATTCCATTCCCACCCCAGACACAAAATTCAGACCCAAATTGGAAATATGCAGATTTCATTTAAATCAGTTTTGTTTATAAACACTCATTTCTATTCACATTTCTCCGGAGCCTCACTGGACAGGAACACTGAAACATCAAGTGAGAAACAGCACGAGGAGACAATTCAGCCCCTCTAACTAGCAACAAGATGGCGACTGATCTCCCATCTCAGCCATATCTTTCGGCCCGATCCTCGTTTCCTCGATTCCTTCAGTCCCCACACATCTGCCGGCCTCCGTTTTATGCGAGGAAGGTCACCGAGTCTTCACCGCCCTCTGTAGTGGGGATTTACAGACATTCATCACCCTCGGTGTAGAGACATTTCCCCTCATCTTAATCCCAGACAGTCCACCCCCGTTTTCAGAGACTGGGATTCCTGGTTCAACCGGTAATGATGTTGTGCATTTCAATGTGTTCACCTCTCAGTTCTCGATTCTCTAAATGAAAGGGTTATCGCATTTGATTTTTCTTCATATGATGACACACCACTCCAGGGACCAGTCTGGTGAATCTTCATTGCACTCTCTATAACAAATACTCTCTCACCTCTTTGTTAATCCTCTATGGAATTAATTATCACCTTCTGCAGCCCGGTGTTGCCCCAAACACTCACCTCCCACCCCTGTCAGTATTTCCAACTTCCCACCTCCCCCCTCACCTGGACCCACCTCTCACTCCCAAGCTCTTGCCCCATCCCCACCCCTCACCTCTTTTCTCCGACTATTTCCCGTCCACTCTCAGTCCAGAGGGAGGGTCTCGGCCCGAAATGTTGACGGTCCATTTCCCTCCACAGATGCTGCCCGACCCACTGAGTTCCTCCGGCAGTTTGTTCTTTAGTCTGTCTAACCCGTGTTAGTATCGGGAGCCGGATTTTACACCATATTCCAGGTACAGTCTCAACAAAGCACTATGTACTGATTGCAAAGCTATGAAATTGCATGTGAATAGCCTCCCGTTCCCCAACTCCACTCGTTCTGCGTCACCAGCAGACTGCGACATCTCACATCTCGCTGCCTCCGCCAGGACATTAAACTGTGAACAACTGTGGTCAGGGACTGATCTCTGGGATTCTCCAAACGCTACCTCCTTCCAGTCTGAGAACGACCACACACACACTACCGGCAGTCTATCGATCTCCAACGAAAAATCCTAATCACTTACTCCTGAGGTTCAGTAGCATTGCTGTCTCTGAGTTTACCACCGTCAAATGCCAGGAGGGACACAATAATCAGAAAGTCTCTAGTCGCAGCCGTGTAAATAAAATGTGATCTCAGTGAGTGTGTGGCGCATGCTCAGAATGGGAAGGAGATAGACAAACTGAGCCAAGTCATAGACTGATGAAGGGGATGAATGATCATTTTGATTCAGAGGGAAGCAGAGAGTTTGATATTGTGCCTGATGCCGGAACTGTGGCCAGTTAGAAGGTGAAGTCTTGTTCCTCCAAATTGTTTTGAACTGTGACTGTTTTCTTTCTGAAGGCACCATGGAGACTAAAATTATCTGAGTTGAAATGTTGTCCTTCACCCACTGACGTGCGTTGTAAACTTTTAAAAGTGCAGAAACTTCTGTACACTTTTTGTGTATGGGAATCTCAAACACAACAGCACGTTGGTTCCACTGTATCTGCCAGTTTACCAGCGCTTGAATGCCACCGATCCTTCATTGTGGAGGCGGAGATGCTGGAGAAGACAGCGCCCCACTCGCTACAAGAAGAAACCGAACACGTGTCCATGTCCGTGATCTGATAGGATACATTGCCATGACGTTGCAGCATTGTGACATCATTCACTGGGTCTCATTTTGGAAGGGATTCAGTCGGCCGTTCACCAGCTCCGTGTGGGTGAAGCGAGTCATTCAGTTAACCCACCTTGTGATGCTCCAGTGATTTGACAATAAATAGAGGCCACATTTCTGTCCGGAGTGAGCAAAGAGTTTTACTCAATCATCCCAGCTGCGGCAACACCAGCAACTTCACATCAGGGGGGAAGTTCAAATCAGCTCTGTTTAACCTTCACGGTGACTGAAGGCAGCTGCAGGATCATGAGGGACTGTTACTGTCAGATTCTGCAGTTCTTGTGGCTGCTCGTCGCATCCAGGACTGAACCCTGGTCACTGAGCATTGGAGGAGTCTATTCTGCTGATGTTAGCCTTAAACTAGACTGGTGTTTAATATAGTGGAACTGTGAAAGATAAATCGGTTCTGTATCAAATCCCGTTTCTCAGGTACTTACTGTCTCTACCACACTCACAATGTATACTAATGAGGCCACTCGGCCCATCTTGTCCCTGCCCATGTTTCTGTTCCATATCAGTATTTTAAAATCTATCCCTGCCGCTCCCCCCCCCCATCCCACTCCCTCTGGGATGACAGGTTGCAACTAGTCAAAACTCGGTCAGAGAAAAGATTTCCCTTGAATTTCAAGGAATTATATAAATCTAGAACACATCACAAGCCCTTCAGCCCACAATGTTGTGCCAACCAGAAACTGCCTACAATTACCCTACCGCATAGCCCTCTAATTTTTTTAGGGTCCATGTAACAATCTAGGAATCTCTTAAAATACCCTATTGTATCCAACTCCAACACTGTCACCGGCAGTGCATTTCACACACCCACCACACTTTGTGTGGAAAAACTTACCTCTGACATATCCTTTGCAACTTCTTCCAAGCACCTTAAAACCATGCCCCCTCATTTAGCCATTTCAGATGAGCTTACTGTGGTTTTAACGTTCTTCAGAGCTCTGGACTAAGGTGGTTAAACTCCTTCTTCCCTGCTCTTTTCAAAGTTTTGTGTCATTGTCACTCATTTCAAAGGATTGTGCCTCAGACAGCTGGGTTGTTGCAATGCGCCTCCAAACTCTGACAGCAGACTAGAGAGTGAATTTTCAATGGAACAGAGTCAGAAATCAACGAGTTGCCAGCTTGAGTCAGGGCTTTGGGGCTCCAGAAAGAGATAGGGCTTAGGATTTACAAGGAGTAGGAAGAAGAGGAATCAGACCAGCAGGATGTGGCTACAAATGAAAGATCCGAAACATTTTGAAACTGGTCGATCGAAAAGCAAAAGGATGGTTAATTTCTGCAAAATACTGGTGGAAATTATCAGATCAGGCAGCAAGTGCAGAGAGGAATAAATAGACAACGTTTAGGCTGACCCCCTTTAGCATGTCTAGACTGTGTACTCCTCTGCTTACCTGCTGCCTGAACTGCAGAGTTCCTCCTGCATTTTGTGTGTGTGCGTTTCTATATTTCCAGCAACAGCAGAATCTCCTGTGTTTCCAAACTGCATTTGTAAGAATGTTCTCCTTCGGCATTAGACATGCGGAAAGGTTGCTGTTATTAAGTACATTGTTTATGGGAGCTGTATTTTTGCGTTAAAAGAGCTGCTGAGTTTTCTACACAATAAAAAACCTGAGGTATAGGCATGGAACCGGAGCTTGCAGAAACTTTTAATGGCACCGTGATTACCCGGAATGCTCTGCGTCACAATTTTCGCCGTCACTGAAGCACCGATCGAATGCGCAGGCGTCAGGATTGCGGGGTGCTCCCGAATATCGCGCATGCGCAGTACACAAAAGGCCTCAGGATTTCGGCTCCAGGTAAGAAAGAAATCGTGGCGCGTTCTTTCAGCCCCGAATTCGGGGCAATTGCACTGGATTCCGGACCACCGTAACCCCGGGACAGTTCTGTTCTTTTCCCTCTCTCTCAGCCCAACGATCCGTACACGAGCCCCGGGGAGCTTCCAGTTGATGAGGGAATGGGAACCGATGGATCTCTCAGACAGAGCTGAGCTCCAGCTATCTGAATGCAAGGATTGGGAACTCGGAGAAAGGGAACAAAATCTTTTACATCACCAGTTGAGAAAATCACCTTTGTTCTACCTCCAATCACAAACAAGAGAAAATGTGCAGACATTGAAAATCCAAGCAACACATCCAAAATGCTGGAGGAACTCAGAATTAGTATTCTTTCCCATAGATGCTGTCTGGCCTGCTGAGTTCCTCCAGCATTTTATGTGTGTTGCTTGTTCTATCTCCTGTTGTTTTGAACTTTTGTACCGGTGAGAACATGTTTTGATCCATTCTGTCTGGGTACATAATGATATCAAACACTTTTGCCCTGGGCAACAAGTATCTTTCACATCACAAAGCTGCCAGACTCCAGTCAGTGCCCTTCCCGTCATATTCACTGGCATTGCCAACAATGAGTTCAACACCGTCAGGTGGAGGGTTCAGGGGAAATATTTATGTACAATACAGAAACTGGTGTTACCTGTGAGTATTGTGGCGATGCAGAAGTTGCTGGAGAATTTGCAAGTGGGAGGAAGTGGAGTGATACTTGGAAATCTGACTTTTTAAATCATCATTTAGCAAGCAAATCAGATATGGATGGTGTGCAAAAGCTGGAGTGAGAAAATCCTTCATTATCCTCTGCAGTCCTGCTACACAGGCTGTGTGAGAGTGCAGATGAACTCAATCAAACCTAGAGGAGATCAAAGTTCTGATTAACAGTGTTTTGCTAGCTGTTAAAATAAATACCTCTCTATTTAAAATTCAGTGTACACATGTTGTCAGTGGGTAAAAATTGCACAGCACAAGATTTTTCGACATTACAAATTAGAGGGGACATTGGTGGGAAGGTGGGGAGACCTCCAGTGTCCCTGATGCCCTCACCTACAAATTGTGCATCCAGCTGCAGCTTGTAGCCCTGTAGGTCAGGGAGTTGGAACTTGAAATGCATGAATTCCAGATCATCCGGGAGTTGGAGGGGCTGATAGATATGACAAGAAGAGAGATGAGTTGCACCCAAGGTGCAGGACACAGGGAACTGCGTGACAGTCAGGAAGGGGATAGAGGTTAAATAGCCATCACAGAGTACTCTTCTGGCCATCCCCTGTAACAACAGGTTGAACACTTTAGAAACTGTTAAGGGGGATTACCTCACAGAGGAATATCAAAGGGCTGATAGCTGATTTGCTTGTTAGGGAATTAAAACTAACAGAGGTCTAAGATCCTAGTGGTAAGGCTGGCTCGTGCTAGTGTGTGTTGTGGGGGGTGGGGGGTTAAACTGAAGTGGAGTCAGAATGCCAGAACAGACAGTGGAGAGGGTGAATTGAAATGACTGATACCCTTCGTATATCTGAGGAGTAGAAATCTTTACATTACTTCTCTATCTAAATGTGCAATGTGTAATATATAGTAATTATAGTAAGAACAGTCAATACAATAGTGTCAGCATAAACTAATCAGTCTGATAACTTGGTGGAAGGAGCTGTCCCAGAGCCTGTAGGGCCTGGCTTTTATGTTGTGATACTGTTTCCTGGATGGTGGCAGCTGGAGCAGTTTGTGGTTGGGGTGATCCTTCGGGCCTTTTCGCGCAACTGTCTTTGTAAATGTCCTGAATAGTGGAAAGTTCACATCTGCATTTAAAGGTAAAATTTTGAGGGTACAGAATCTTTATGTTCCTGTTATATTATCGATGGATAATATAACCCGGTTACTTAGTATTCATTTGGCACAAAAAAGAGAGGAAATGAGTGTGGCAGTTGCTTTGGATGCAGAAAAAGCATTTGATAGATTGGAATGGGATTTTTTATTTAAGGTATTGGAAAAATATGAGTTAGGAAAATCTTTAATACAATGCATTAAAACCTTAAATACTAATCCTCAAGCTAAAGTAGTTACAAATGGTCAGATTTCAACACCATTTTGCTTAACGAGGTCAACTAGACAAGGCTGCCCATTATCACCTGCTTTATTTGTATTGGCAATAGAACCATTAGCTGAATTAATTAGAACAGAATTAGACATTGGGGGCTTTACAGTTGATCAAGAGGAATATAAGATTAATGTATTTGCTGATGATGTTTTGATTTATTTAACAAACCCATTGCAATCTTTGCAAAGATTATCTTTTAGATTGGAAGAATAAAGTAAATTGGGATAAAAGTGAAATTTTACCCCTTACCAAAGGGAATTATAATCAATGTTGATTAGTAACTCAATGTTGATAGTCAATAAACGGGATAAAATATTTAGGTATTAGAGTTGATAATGATGTAAAAAAATTATATAAACAAAATTATTTGCCATTATTAAAAAAATAAAAGAGGATCTTGATAAATGGATGATGTTACCAATAACATTAATAGGTAGTTAATGCTGTAAAAATGAATGTATTTCCTAGATTGCAATATTTATTTCAAACTTTACCAATACAATTACCTCAGAAGTATTTTCAAGAACCGAATAAATATGTAAGGAAATTTCTTTGGAAAGGAAAAATGTCAAGAATATCATTGGAAAAATTTACATGTAAATTTGATTTAGGAGGGTTACAACTTCCAAATTTTAAGAATTATTTTAAAGCAAATCAACTTTGATTTATTGCATCTTTTTTTGATGAAGAAAAACCGGCATGGATTAGAATAGAATTAGATAAGATAGGAGAAAACATACCAGAAGATTTTATATATAAATGGGAATCCAAATGGATACGGGGGAAAAAAATCTCCTATTTTAAGACACTTGATTGATTTATGGAATAAGGTAAATATGGACAATGAGATAAAGAAATCTCTATTAGCAAAAAGAACTTTAATTCAAAATAGGTTTATTCCTTTTACAATGGATAATAAACTTTTACTAATTGGTTCCAAAAGGGGATTAAATATATAGATGATTGTTTTGAAGGAGGTATATTGATGTCGTTTGATCAATTAAAAAATAAATATGAAATATCAAATTAAACTCTGGTCAAACAATGTTGATGCCAAAATCTAGTGAAATAGAAATATTAATTCAAAAAGGAAAAATTAAAAAAATTACATCTTGTATGTATAATTTGATTCAAAAACAGACAATTAAATCAGGAATTCATAAATCAAGACAAAAATGGGAATCTGATTTGAATGTTAAAATTGATGGAAAAAACTGGTCAAGATTATGTTCTGATAGTATGAGAAATACAATAAATGTTCGACAGATTAATACAATATAATTTTTTACATCAATTATATATAACACCACAGAAAATAAATAGATTAAATTCAAATATGTCTGACCAATGTTTTCGATGTAATCATGAAATTGGTACCTTTTTACATTCTACTTGGTCTTGTTTTAAAATTCAACCATTTTGGATAAATCTAAGACTTTTATTGGAACAAATTACTGAAGTACAACTCCCACATAGTCCAGTATTATTTTTATTAGGAGACATTGAAGGGACAATACCGAAACTTAAATTGAATAAGTGTCAGAAAAAATTTATAAAAATTGCATTGGCAGTAGCCAAAAAAGTTATCGCAGTTACTTGGAAATCTGATTTATATTTAACTATGGATTGTTGGAATAATGAAATACATAGTTGTATTCCACTTGAAAAAATTACATACAATCTAAGAAATGAATATGATATATTTTTGAAAATTTGGCTCCCATACCTACAAAAGATAGGATTAAATACATAGGTCCTTTGAAGATAAAATTATAAATTAATTGGGGAAAGTAAAAATCAATATTAAAATTATTTTGAACTCCATGGAGCATGTGGGGATCCTCCGATATCCAGGCAATCTTTCTCTCTTTTTTTTCTTTCTTTAGATAAGGGTTAAGAGGGGGAGGGTTAATATTATTTTCCTCACTATTTTATCATCACATTTATTCTCTGTAGTTTTCTAAAATTTTAATAAATAAAAAAACACAACTTCACGTGGAAAATCTTCAAAAAAGCAAATGTCTGAATTCAGATACTGAAAAGATCTTTTTTTTTCTCACAAGCTTAATAATAAGTTCTTTGTCTCTGAAACGGAGAAAACGCACAACAATATGTCTGTTTTTACCTTGATCCAAAAATTTTAAAGTGCCGATTCTGTGAGCCATTTTGATATCTGAAGGCTGTAAGCAAACCTCTGGAAATAAAGACTGAAGCATTTTTTGCGAAATAATCCGGTGTGTCGGCCAATTCTGATTTCTCTTTTAATCCAACAATTCGAATATTGTTCCGATGTGATCGAGCTTCAAGATCAATGATCCGTTGTTGGGCTTTTTCCAAACGACAGGAAAGGTCCAAAGTACTTCGACTAACTTCTTTAAGATCAAGGCTCAAAGAGTCGACTTTTCCTTCGAATTTCTCTTTTAGTTGAGTTATCTCAATGCTGATATTGCTGATTTGAGATTTTAGTCTCTGTACCCGGGAGTGGGTTCCTCCGAGAATTCGTCAGTTTTTTTGATTTTCCCATTGACCGGGTCCGTATTTCTTATGGCGCTTCTGAGAGTGGCCATAATTATATTTGATCCGACTGAATAAGGTTGAAATTTCTAAGTATAAATCGGAAAAGGGAGAGATTAAAGACGGACAAGAAGCGGCTGTGTCCGACATGTCCATAGCTGGGAGGCGGAGTCCCCTAGAGGAACAAATGTGTAGACAGATCACAGACCGTGCCAAGAAACAAAGGTTGATATGGTAAGCGATTTTAACTTTCCAAATATTGACTGTGTCTCCCATCCTGCAAAAGGACTAGCTGGGGTAGAATTTGGCAAATGTGTCCTTAATCAGTATGTAGAATTCCCAACATAGAAGTGTGCAATATGCTATTAGGGAATGATCCAGGGCTAGTGACAGAAATTAGTGTATGGGAACACTTTGTATTTAGTGATCATAATGCCATGAGATTCCAAGTAAATATGGAAAAAAGAGAGGTCTGGGACACAGGTTGAGATTCTACATAGGAAAAAGGTCAATTTGGATGTTAACAGAAAGGATCTGAAGTATGGACTGGGTCAGGATGTTTTCTGTCGAAGGAGTACTTGGTAAATGGGTGTCCTTCAGCAGTGGAATTTTGAATCTGGAGTTTGTATGTGCCTGCAAAATTAAAAGTTGAAAGGTAACTGGTGCAGGGAACCTTGGTTTTCAAAAGATATAGTGGCCCCGGATATTTTATTCCTGTAAATGCCTCAGACTGGTAGGTGCAACCAAGACTCATTAGTGACTACAAATCATAATTCAGTGCCCTGAGCATACCTGGTCTTTATTTTAGTTATAACCATATAACGATTACAGCACGGAAACAGGCCATCTCAGCCCTTCTAGTCTGTGCTGAATGTTTACTCTCACTTAGTCCCACTGGCCCGCACTCAGCCCATAACCCTCCATCCCTTTCCTGTCCATATACCTATACAATTTTACTTTAAATGACAATACCGAATGTGCCTCTACCACTTCTACTAGAAGCTCGTTCCACACAACTACCACTCTCTGAGTAAAGAGATTCCCCCTTGTGTTACCCTGAAACTTTTGCCACCTGACTCTCAAATCATGTCCTCTTGCTTGAATTTGTCCTACTCTCAATGGAAAAAGCCTATCCACGTCAACTCAATCTATCCCCCTAATTATTTTAAATACCTCTATCAAGTCCCCCCTCAACCTTCTACTCTCCAAAGAATAAAGACCTAACTTGTTAAACCTTTCCCTGTAACATAGGTGCTGAAACCCAGGTAACATTCTAGTAAATCTTCTCTGTACTCTCTCTCTCTATTTTGTTAACATCTTTCCTATAATTTGGTGACCAGAACTGTAAACAATACTCCAAATTTGGCCTTACCAATGCCTTGTACAACTTTAACATTACATCCCAACTCCTATACTCAATGCTCTGATTTATAAAGGCCAGCATACCAAAAGCTTTCTTCACCACCCTATCCACATGACATTTCACCTTCAGGGAACTATGCACCATTATTCCTAGATCACTCTGTTCTACTGCATTCTTCAATGCCGTACCATTTACCATGTATGACCTATTTGGATTATTCCTACCAAAATGTAGCACTTCACACTTATCAGCATTAAACTCCATCTGCCATTGTTCAGCCCACTCTTCTACCTGGCCTAAATCTCTCTGCATACTTTGAAAACTTACCTCATTATCCACAATGCCACCTAGTTTAGTATCATCTGCATACTTACTAATCCAATTTACCACCCCATCATCCAGATCATTAGTGTATATGACAAACAACATTGGACCCAATACAGATCCCTGAAGCACAGCACTAGTCACCGGCCTCCAACCTGACACAGTTATCCACCACTACTGTCTGGCATCTCCCATCCAGCCACTGTTGAATCCATTTTACTACTTCAATATTGATACCTAACGATTAAACCTTCTTAACTAACCTCCTGTGTGGGACATTGTCAAAGGCGTTACTGAAGTCCATATAGACAACATCCACTGCTTTACCCTCGTCAACTTTCCTCGTAACCTCTTCAAAAAATTCAATAAGATTTGTCAAATATGACCTTCCACGCTCAAATTCCTGCTGTCTATTCCTAATCAGACCCTGTCTATCCAGATAATTATACATACCATCTCTAAGAATACTTTCCATTAAATTACCCACCACTGACGTCAAACTGACAAGTCTATAATTGCTAGGTTTACTCTTGGAACCCTTTTTAAACAATGGAACCACATGGGCAATACGCCAATCCTCCGGCACCATACACATCTCTAATGACATTTGAAATATTTCTGTCAGAGCCCCTACTGTTTCTACACTAACTTCCCTCAACGTCCTAGGGAATATCCTGTCAGGACCCGGAGATTCTTGTCTTCTGTTGGTTTCTAAAACTTTCCAATCATTTTTGTTCTATTATTTACCCTCTCTTTGGCATTTATGTTGGCTTTGGCTTCTCATTTCAGTCATGGTTGTGTCCTCCTGCCTTTCCAATGCTTCCACTTCTTTGGGATGTATCGATCACTCAGCTCCCGAGTTGATCCCAAAAACTCCAGCCATTACTGCTCCATCGTCATTCCTACCAGTCTCCCCTTCCAATCAAGTTTGGCCAGCTTCTCTGTCATAGGGACATGGAGAAGTTACATGAAACCCCCCCCCCCCCCCCCCCAATTTGGCCCATCCAGACAATGCTGAAAATTTTTAAACTCTCTGATGCAACATCCTACACTGGGATCACAGCCCTTCATACCCCTACCACCCAGGTACCCATCCAAACTCCACTTAAATGCTGAAATTGAGCTGGCATGAACCACTTGTGCTGGCATCTCATTCCACACTCTCACAACCATTTCAGTGAAGGGTTTTTCCACATGTTCCCCTTGAATTTTCACCTTCCCCACTTCCCCATGACCTCTGGTTATCATCACATCCAACCTCAGTGGAAACAATTGCTTGCTTTTACCCTATCTGTACCCTCACAATTGTGTATGCTTTGAACAAATCCTCAAAGCAATGTATAATTTCCTTGTTTATGTTTAGAACCGTTTTTAGGTGTATAAGATGATGAGGGGCATTGATCATGTGGATAGGCAGAGGCTTTTTCCCAGGGCTGAAGTGGCTAACACGAGGGGACAGAATTTTAGGTTGCTTGAAAATGTGTGCCAAGGGGATGTCGGGGGTAAGTTTTTCACACAGAGAGTGGTGGGTGTGTGGAATGCACTGCCAGCAGCGGTGGTGGAAGCGAATACAATAGGGTCTTTTATGACACACTTAGACAGGTACATGGAGCTTAGAAAAACAGAGGGCTATGGGTTAGGGAAATTCCAGGCAGTTTCCAGAGTAAGTTACATGGTCGGCACAACATTGTGGGCTGAAGGGCCTGTGATATGTTGTAGATTTCTATGTTCTATGTTAAACAGCGAAACATAGAAAACCTACAGCCTTTGGCCCACAAAGTTGAGCCGTACATGTGCCTAACTTAGAAATTACTAGGCTTACCTATAGCCCACTATTTTACTAAGCTCCATGTACCTATCTAAAAGCCTCTTAATACACCCTATCGTATCCGCCTCCACCACTGTTGTCGCACACACTCACCGCTCTCTGAGTAAAAAACTTACCGCTGACATCTCCTCTGTACCAACTCCACAGCATCTTGAACCTGTGTCCTCTTGTGGCAGCTATTTCAGACCTGGCAAGAAGCCTCTTACTATCCACATGATCAATGCCTCTCATCATCTTGTACAACTCTATCAGGTCACCTCTCAGCCTCATTTGCTCCAAGGAGAAAAGGCCGAGTTCACTCAACCTATTCTTGTAAGGCTTGCTCCTCAATCCTGGCAACATCCTTGTAAATCTCCTCTGCACCCTTTGTATGGCTTCAACATCCTTCCTGTAGTGAGGCGACCAGAACTGAGCACAGTACACCAAGTGGGGTCTGACCAGGGTGCTATATAGCTGCAACATTACCTCTTGGCTCCCAAATTCAGTTCCATGATTGATGAAGGCCAATACACCATACACCTTCTTAACTACACAGTCAACCTGCGCAGCTGCTTTGAGTGTCCTATGGATTCGGACCCCAAGATCCCTCTGATCCTCCACACTGCCAAGGGTTTTACCATTAATACTATATTCTGCCATCATATTTGACTTGCCAAAATAAACCACTTCACATTTCTCTGAGTTGAACTCCATCTGTCACTTCTCAGCCCAGTTTCGCCTATCAATGTCCCACTGTAACCTCTGACAGCCCTCCACACTATCCATAACACCTCCAACCTTTGTGTCATCAACAAACTTACTAACCCATCCCTCCACTTCCTCATCCAGGTCATTTATAAAAATCACAAAGAGTAGCGGTCCCAGAACAGATCCCCGAGGCACAACACTGGTCACCGACCTCCATGCAGAATATGACCCACCTACAACTACTCTTTGCCTTGTGTCATTCATTGAAACAACATTGGCTGTTCTCCAATCCTCTTGTACATCCCCCCATCACCAAGGATAATTTAATTATCTCTCTAGGGATCCCGACAATTTCTGCACTTGCCTCCTGTAGGGTCCGAGGGAGCACCTTGTCATGCCCTGGAAATTTATCCACTCTCATCTGCCTCAGGACAGCAAACATCTCCTGTTCTTTAATTTGTACAGGGACCAGGATTTTAATGCTGCTTTTCCAAACATACCCATAGACCCTGTGTCCATCTCCTGAGTAAATAGAGGTAAAAAAAATTAAGATCTCCTCCATCTGCTTTGGTTCCACACGTGGGTTGCCATTCCGGTCTTCCAGATTGCCTTGCAATCCTGCTCTTACTCTATATCTGGAATCCCTGAGGATTATCCTCCATCTTTTCTGCGAGGGGAATCTCATGCCTTCTTTTAGCCATCCTGATTTATTTCTTATGTGTTCTCTTGCATTTCTTATACTCCGTAAGAACCTGCCTGCCTATCCCAGTTGTGCAACTCCATTTTGTCCTTCACCAGGGTCTCAAAATCTCTTGAAATCCAAGGTTCCCTACAGTTTCTATCTGTACCTTTTATTCTGACAAGCACATACCCACTTTGTACTTTCAGAATTTCACTTTGAAGGCCTCTCATTTACCAAGCACACCTTTGCCATAAAGCAGCCTGTCCCAGTCCACAGTTGCCAGATCCTAGTGTCATAATTCCAGGTGTTGATCCATTCCCTGAACACATCCACCTTTCCTATCATGCTCCTTGCATTGAGATATACAGGGTTCAGCATATTCACTGCACCATGCTCAACGTTTTTCATTCCTGACCTTGTCTGAGGTCTGAACAACATCTGTCTCCACAACACCTCCACTATCTGTTCTGTTATTCAGGCTCCCATTCCCCCTGAGACTTTAGTTTAAACATCCATCCCCTACCCCCACCTCCCACCATGCATCATTAACACCCCTTTGGCTTTCCTATCCCAGATCAATAAAAAGGAGGTGCATACCAGGTACAGGTAAATAGAAACAAATGGGGTACTTATGAAGTACAGGAAATTCAAGTGAACACTTATGAAAGAAATAAAAGAAGGCAAGAGTTTGCCCCAGCAGAGAAGATGAAGGAGAATCCTCAGGGATTCTGCAGATATGTTCAGAGCAAAAAAATTGCAAGGGAAAAAATAAATCCTCTGGAAGATCAGAATGGTAATCCATATGAAGAGACAAAATATATGGGGGATATTTTAAATATTATCTTTGCATCTGTATTTACTCAGGAGATGGTCACAGAGTCTATAGAAGTGAGGCAAAGCAGCATCAACTTCATGGACCTTGTACAGTTTACAGAGGTGGAGGTGTTTGCTGTCCTAAGGAAAATTGCCATGGATCAATCCCCAGGGCCTGACAAGTTGTTACCTGGGACCCTGTGGAAGTCAAGTGCAGAAATTGTTGGGGCCCAAGCACAGATATTTAAATCATCCTTAGTGCCAGGTGAGGTACTGGAGGATTGGAGGACAGCCAATGTTGTTCCGCTGTTCAAGAAAAGCTCTAAAAATAAACTAAGAAATTGTACTTTGGTGAGATTGACATCAGTAGGGGGAAAGTTATTGGAATGTGTGTGCAGGAACTGGATATGCAAGTATTTAGATAGATGTGGACTGATTAAGGTCAGACAGCATTGCTTTGTGCATGGTCGGTCATGTCTAACCAATCTTACAGAGTCTCTCGAGCAAGTTATCAGGAAAGTTTATGAAGAAAAGGCGGTGGATGTTGTCTACATCGACTTTAGCAAAGCATTTGACAAAGCTTCATATGGGAGGTGGGTCAAGAAGGTTAAGTCACTCAACGTTCAAGATGAGATAGTAAATTGGATCAGACACTGTCTTTGGGAGAAGCTAGAGTGTGGTAGCAGATGATTGCCTCTCTGACTGGTGTGCCACAGGGATCAGTACTGGATCTAGTGTTGTTTGTCATCTATATCAGTAATCTGGATGTTAACATGGTCAGCTGGATCAGCAAATTTGTGGATGAAATTTGATTGGGGTGTAGTGGACAATGAGGAAGACTACCATGGCTTGCTGATCTGGACCAGCTGGAAAAATGGGTTGAGAAATGGAAAATGGAATTTAATGCAGACAAGTGTGAGGTGTTTTACTTTGGTAGGACATTATGTACCAACATAATGTAGGACATAATGTAGGACCTACATTAAAGCATACTGATCAGCTAAATGAGCAGAGTCCTGCAATGTAGTAGTGGCACTCTCATTTATGTATGTCTTTACTTCAACACAGATGCTCCGTTTAAATCTCTCCATTAAAATCTGCTCTTACAATGTATTATGGTCCCCGATTTGATTTTTTAGAGGAAACCCATCTCTCAAAACACACAGCTTTATCGTAGGTGAATTTCACAGATTTCTTTAAATTTCGGAATCTTTCTCTATATGCTTCTGGAACTAGCTCATACGCCTTTAATATATGCAGTTTCAAACTATAATAATAATGTGCTTGCTCAGCAGTTAAAGCCGTATAAACTTGTTGTGCTTTGACTTTAATTACACTCTGTAACAACACCGGCCATTTCTCTTTCGGCCTCTCTGAATTTCAAAATGTTCAATTTCAGGTGTACCAACATTATGAAGGGTCTAGATAAGGTAAATGCAGGCTGGCTTTTACCACTGAGATGGTGTGGGACTACAACCAGAGGCCATGGGTTAAGGGTGAAAGGTGAAATGTTAAGGGGAACAAGAGGGGAAACTTCTTCCCGCAGACAGTTATCCAGGTGTGGAATGAGCAGCCAGCACAAGTGGTGCATGCGAGCTCAATTTCAGCATTTAAGAGTTTTGTATAGGTACCTGGATGTTAAGGGTATGGGAGTCGACAGATTAAATAGTTCAACACAGACTAGATGGGCCAAAGGGCCTGTTTCTGTTGTACTTTTCCATGACTGTGACAAGAACATGAAATAATACTGATATTCATTCAATTCCTCTTAACTGCTGTGGAGACCAACCATTCATCTGGGCAGGGCATGTTAACATTGATTTAAAACTGGCACTTTACATTAGCAGTACATGAAAGAAATTCTCAGCTGAACGTCAACAAAGGCTATTTCTGTGAGAGTGTTTCAGTTACTGTGGGGCCAGGCACCCATGCAGCTCAGTGGGAACAGGGAATAATACCAATGGAGAGAGTCAAACTGAGCCAGGTCACAGATTGGAGATGGCAGAAATGCCCGATTCTTGTAGAGACAGGAAGAGCATCAGAGAGATTGATGGTCATTCCAGATCCCATCACTGTGCCCAGTTGGAAGATGATTTCTCTCTCCAACTTGGGTGAAACTTCACTGTAACAGTGTGATGCCAGATCACACCTTGACAACTAAAGTAATCTAATCTGAAATATTGTCCTACACCCATTGATGGATTTTATAAATCTTTTTTCAGGTTAACAACAACAAGGAATTTATCTGTGGGAATCTTGAACACTGTTTTGCTGTCATTGTCCATGTATTTAAGAAGTGGAGTGAGGGATTCACTCAATCATCCTTCCTGCTCAGACTGTGGGGAGGGATTCCCTCAATCATCTGACCGACTGGCACACCTGTCATTTTATACATGGGAGAGGCTGCTCACCTTTTCAGACTGTGGGGATTCAATGTCATCTCATGAAGGTACATCAGCAAGTTCACACTGGGACAAGTCCATTCACCTGTTCTGTGGATGAGAAGGGATTCAGTCAGTCATCCCACCCGTGGGCACACCAGTCAGTTCACACTGGGCAGAGGCTGATCATCTGCTGAATTTGTGGGGAAGGATTCACTCGGTCATGTGACCTAATGACACACCAGCGAGTTCACACTGGGGAGCGGCCGTTCACCTGCTCAGGCTGTGGGAAGGGATTCATTTCCTCATCTCAACTGAAGGGACATCAACGAATTCACACTGGAGAGAGGCCGTTCACCTGCTCAGACTGTGGAAAGGGATTCATTTGGTCATCCCAACTGAAGGTACATCAGAGAGTTCACACTGGAGAGAGGCCATTCATCTGCTCAGTTTGTGATAAGGGATTCATTTTGTCATCTCACCTACTGAGACACCAGTCAGTTCACACTGGAGTGTGGCCATTCACCTGCTCGGTCTGTGGGAAAGGATTCACTTCGTCATGTCACCTACAGAAACACCAGTCAGTTCACTCGGGAGAGAGGCCATTTGCCTGCTCAGACTGTGGGAAGAGATTCACTCGGTCATCTGAACTGAAGGTACATCAGCGAGTTCACACCCGGGAGAGGCCGTTTGCCTGCTCAGACTGTGGGAAGGGATTCACTTTGTCATCTCAGCTACTGAGACACCAGTCAGTTCACACTGGGGAGTGGCCATTCACCTGCTCAGTCTGTGGGAAGGGATTCATTGAATCATCCTTCCTACAGGGACACCAGTCATTTCACACTGGGAAGTGGCGGTTCACCTGCTCAGACTGTGGGAAGGGATTTAATCGGTTATCTCACCTACTGCGACACCAGTCTGTTCACAGTGGGGAGAGGCCGTTCACCTGCTCAGAGTGTGGGAAAGGATTCAGTCAGTATTCCAACCTACAAGCGCACTGGTCTGTTCACACTGGAGAGCGGGCATTCACCTGCTCAGACTGTGGGAAAGGATTCACTTCGTCATCTAAACTGAAGGTACATCAGCGAGTTCACACAGGGGAGAGGCCATTCACCTGCTCAAACTGCGGGAAGGGATTCACACAGTTAGCTAGCCTACAAGTACACCAGTCAGTTCACACTGGGGAGAGGCCGTTCACCTGCTCAGAGTGTGGGAAGGGATTCACTCTGTCATCTCAACTGAAGGTACATCAGCGAGTTCACACCGGAGAGTGGCCATTCACCTGCTCCGACTGCGGGAAGGGATTCCCTCAGTCATGTCAACTGAAGGTACATCAGAGAATTCACACTGGAGTGAGGCCGTTCACCTGTTCAGACTGTGGGAAGGGATTCACTTTGTCATTTCAACTGAAGGTACATCAGCGAGTTCACACCGGAGAGAGGCCGTTCACCTGTTCAGACTGTGGAAAGGGATTCACTGAATCATCTCAGCTGAAGGTACATCAGAGAGTTCACACTGGAGAGAGGCCGTTCACTTGCTCAGACTGTGGGAAGGGATTCTCTCTGTCATCTCGTCTACTGACACACATGTCAGTTCACACCGGGGAGAGGCCGTTCACCTGCTCAGTGTGTGGGAAGGGATTCACTCGGTCCACCGACCTACAGAGACACCAGCGAGTTCACACCGGGTAGAGGCCGTTCACCTGCTGTGATTGTGGGAACCGAATCACTGAGTCAACTAACCTTGTGTAACTCTCGCTTCGGCTAGCAGCTTATTATAGGGGGTGATAGCCCTACAGGCCGGCCAAAAAGAAATCTCGTTTGGGTGGATGTTGTGTGATGTATCCCCTGTTACAGATCAGTACCCCGAAATAACAAACAATACACAATATATGATTAAACAATTGAGCTTTAGAATGCTTACTTTGACTATAGGGTTAGTTGAGAAAATAAAGAAAGATAAAGGGCCCACTCTCTCCATTCACGTCTTCGCATCTCTCCCAAGAAAAAGAGCACGAAAATCTCTCTTCCAGATTCACAAGAAAGGACATTTCTTTCATTGGATAGACCTGCACTCCAAAACCCTGTTATCTCTCGTTGTAACCTAAACATTGCTGTTACAGAGAAACCATTACCTCAGCAGTGAAACCTTACAGCATGTTACACATATGACATTCTCCCAGGTTCACACTGGGCAGAAAGTTTCAATAAGCTGCATGCTGGATATTTGTCCATCACCGTTGCTGAATGCAATTTCGAGAGTGACTGTCAGTGCTGAACTCTGCAATTATTGCTGCTGCTCACCACACCCAGTTCTTCACCCTGGTCACTGGGCATGGGAAGAGTTTCTTCTGCTGCACATTCACCTTTAATGGTACTGGAGTTTGATATTCTGCAGAAGTGACAAATAAATCAATTCTATTTTGAACTTTGTCTTTGGTACTTAGTGAGTTCATAACACAACTAGTGTACAGTAGAGAGTCAGCTCAGGCCAGTTGGACCCTGCCAGTGATGCTGTTCCATGATAGGCCTTTTGAATCCTCCCCTTTTTTTCACTTCCCGCTCCCCCTGTGGGATAGGTTCCAGTCACCACTCTGTGGGTGAAGAGGTTTCCCTTAAATTTTCTGTAGACTGAAGAAGTCAAACTGACTGCAGTTCTGTCTGAGATGTTCTTTAACCGTCAAATCTCTGGGCTGAGGAAGAATGACATTGGGAGCTAATCCCCTTATTCAGGGATCATTTCCACATTATGAGTCATTTTCGCTGCTTCTAAAGGGTTGTTAGAAAGCACCACTGTCCTCTAAACACTGAAAGCAGAATGGGAAACCATTACTTGGATGTTCAACGGAGCAGGGTCAGATACCAGAGGCGGGTCAGCACAGGGCAGAGTTTGGGGCTCTGGTCGTTGGTCTGGGTAAGAACGTATGATGAGGAGAAGGGAATCAGCAGCAGGGCGTGACAACGAATGACAGACTAGCAACATTTGGATGATAATTGGCAGAGAAAATAATTCGCTTGTCTGACTGATGACACAAACAATGCCTGTAGTGAGGTGCCCCATTGGTCGAGGCACATGTGTGTGTTGAGAATGGTTATTTCCATTGAGGGAGTTGTTCCTGCTTGTTTATCCTGTTATGTTATATCTGGATGTTTATTTTAGATTATCCTATCTGCAATGATGTATGGATTATCATATTAATTGTGAGATTCTGTCCCTAACTGGATCAGGCTTGAATTTATGGTGCCTTAATAAAGTTACTGTGGTCATTCATGAGTTTGTATTTTAAAGCAAGATTTTGGTGAATGATATTTGCCACTTGATTGTACCTGCATAAGTAATCAGATTCAGTTAAACTGCTGCAGAATCCCAGAATGTGTTGGATTGTGTCTGGTTTCTCTGCATTTTCTGCTTGTGTTGCCTTGTTTGTTTGTATTGTATGTATTTTTTCTTTTTTTTTCTTTTTTGTTCATCATCTTGTTCTGTATTTCTGCAAGGAACCCCTCTGTTTTTAGGAAGAGGTCTCCAAATCTCAGTCAGGTGCTCAATGCTTCCTTGTCAACATCTAGTCTGCTCAGATCATTGGGATGCCTCCCATGGAGGGTCATACACATTGCACTGGTTAATGCTTTCTTCCCTATAAATGATTTATTTTTCTGAGTTCGCCTCTCATTTAAGTTTTCTGGTCTGTATTTCTTATCACAATTGCATTTACACACATGGAGCATTCAATAATGTTTATTTTTGATAAAAAAAATATATACTTAGAAGTTGTATCTCACTGTTGTGTGATTTTTTTTTCATGTGTTATTCCTCTTCCTCCTCCTGTCCAAGGTAGTGTCAGTCTAAGTGGGGTTGAGTGTAAATAGTCTTTACTAAAGTTGTCATTTCAGTTCTTATATATCTTTGTAAATTTTAATGATTGAAATGGGACCAAGGTATCTTCATTAAAAAAAAGTCACTGTCAGTATTGATGAAAGAGTTTATTGCCTTTATTGTTTTTATTAACTATTGAGCTCTGCTTGGCAGGTAGTGAGATTCAGTGGCTCTGTTGGTAAAATAAGTAAAATCATTAGAAAGAGGTGGCCTAGGGTTGGAATGTGTAGAATCTCTGTGGGTAGAATTAAGAAACAGCAAATGTAAAAAAAAATCCCTGATGGAAATTGTACAGAGACCTCCTAACAGTAGTAAGTATGTGGTCCACAAGTTACAATGGGAGATAGAAAATGCTTGTCAAAAGGGCAATGTTGCAGTAGTCATGGGGGGTTGTCATGCAGGTGATTGGGAAAATTAGGATGGTGTTTTGGTCTGAAGAGGAGTAATTCCTAGATGCCTACAAGATGCTTTTATAAAGCAGTTCATGTTTGACACAACTTGGGGATCAACTATTCTGGATTGGGTATTGTAATGAACTGGAATTAATTACCGGTAGGTCACTTATGTTCAAAGAACCCTGAGGGGCAAGTAATTTTAATATGATCAAATTCACCCGACATTAGAGAAGGAGAAACTAAAGTTGGATGTGGAATACAGAGAATTAGAGAGGCATGAGAGAAAAATTGGTCAAAATTGATTTGAAAGGAACACGGTGAAAACAGAGCAACAATGGCTGGAATTTCTGGAAGCAATTTGGAAGGCACAGGATATATACATCACAAAGAGGAGTTAGTATTCTAAAGGTAAGGTGACAGAACCGTGGCTGATGAGAGAAACCAAACACAACATGAAAACCACAGACAGGGCATGGAGCTAAAATGACTGGGAAGTTAGAGGATTGGGAAGCTTTTAAAAACAAATAGCATGCAACTAAAATAATTAAGAAGGAAAAGATGGAATACATAGTTGAGCTGGCCAGTAATATTAAAGAGGATACAAGATTTTTCTTCAGGTGGAAGTGGATATCGGACCACTGAGAAATGATGCTGGAGAGGTAGTAATGGGGTGAGGGTGCAAGGTGATGAACTGAATAAGTCTTGTACATCACTCTTAGCTGTCAAAAAACTGGCAGGAATATGGAATACACAGATGTTAGTGGTCAGAATGTGTAAAGTTACGTTACTCGGGAGAAGGTTCTTGGGAAACAGATAGTCTGAAGGTAAGTAGGTCACCTGAACCAGATGGTGTACACCCCAGAGATCTGAAAGAGGTGGCTGAAGAGATGTGGAGGCAGTAGCAATGATCTTTTGAGAATCGTGAAAGAAATTATATCCTAAGTAGTTTTTTTTCCCTTCACTACTCCCCCTCTCCCGGGTTCACCTATCACCTACCACTTCTTCCACCCCTTTCACCCCAACACTTCTTCCTCTGACTTTTTTCCCCCAGACCTGATTAAGGGTCTTGGCCCGAAACATCGTCTGTTTACTATTTCCCATATATGCTGCTTGGCCTCCGAGGTTCCACCAACATTTTAGACAATAGACAATAGATGCAGGAGTAAGCCATTTGGCCGTTTGAGCCAGCACTGCCATTCAATGCCATTGTGATCATCCACAATCAGTACCCCGTTCCTGCCTTCTCCTCATATCCCTTGACTTCGCTATCTTTAAGTGCTCTATCTAACTCTTTCTTGAAAGCATCCAGAGAATTGGCCTCCACTGCCTTCTGAGGCAGAGCATTCCATAGAACCGCAACTCCCCGAGTGAAAAACTTTTTCCTGAACTCCATTCTAAATTGCCTAGCCCTTATTCTTAAACTGTGTCCTCTGGTTCTGGACTCCCCCAACATCAGGAACATGTTTCCTGCCTCCAGTGTGTCCAATCCCTTACGTCAACGCTTTAGATGCAGGCATTGAGAATAACATCAGCAAATTTGCTGATGTTACTAAGCTGGGTGGCAGTGTGACATGTGATGAGGATGTTAGGAGAATTCAGGGTGACTTGGATAGGCTGGGTGAGTGGGCAGATACTTAGCAGAAGGCGTTTAATGTGAATAAGTGTGAGGTTATCCACTTTGGGAGTAAGATCAGGAAGGCAGATTATTATCTGAACGGTGTAGAGTTAGGTAAGGGAGAAATACAAAGAGATCTAGGAGTCCTTGTTCATCAGTCACTGAAGGTGAATGAGCAAGTGCAGCAGGCAGTGAAGAAGGCTAATGGAATGTTGGTCTTTATTACAAAGGGAATTGAGTACAAGAGCAAGGAAATCCTCTTGCATTTGTACAGGGCCCTGGTGAGACCACACCTGGAGTATTGTGTACAGTTTTGGTCTCCAGGATTAAGGAAGGACATCCTGGCTGTAGAGGAAGTGCAGCGTAGATTCACGAGGTTAATTCCTGGGATGTCTGGACTGTCTTACGCAGAGGGGTTAGAGACTGGGCTTGTACACGCTGGAATTAAGGAGATTGAGAGGGGATCTGATTGAAACATATAAGATTATTAAGGGATTGGACAAGATAGAGGCAGGAAATATGTTCCAGATGCTGGGAGAGTCCAGTACCAGAGGGCATGGTTTTAGAATAAGGGGTAGGTCATTTAGGACAGAGTTAAGGAAAAACTTCTTCTCCCAGAGAGTTGTGGGGGTCTGGAATGCACTGCCTCGGAAGGTAGTGGAGGCCAATTCTCTGGATGCTTTCAAGAAGGAGCTAGATAGGTATCTTATGGATAGGGGAATCAAGGGATATGGGGACAAGGCAGGAACCAGGTATTGAAAGTAGATGATCAGCCATGATCTCAAAATGGTGGTGCAGGCTCGAAAGGCCGAATGGTCTACTACTGCACCTATTGTCTAATCTTATATGTTTCAATCTGATCCCCTCTCATCCTTTAAATTCCAGTGTACGCAAGCCCGGTCGCTCCAATCTTTCAACGTATGACAGTCATGCCATCCCGGGAATCAACCTCGTGAACCTGCGCTGCAGCTGCAGTCCCTCAATAGCAAGAATGTCCTTTCTCAAATTTGGAGACCAAAACTGAACACAATACTCCAGGTGTGGTCTCACCAGGGCCCTGTACAACTGTAGAAGGACCTCTTTGCTCCTACACTCAACAACCGTTGTTATGAAGACCAACAGGCCATTAGCTTTCTTCACTGCCTGCTGTACCTGTATGCTTACTTTCAGTGACTGATGAACAAGGACACCTAGATCTCGTTGTACTTCCCCTTTTACGAATTTGACACCATTCAGATAGTAATCTGCCTTCCTGTTCTTGCCACCAAAGTGGATAACCTCACATTTATCCACATTAAACTGCATCTGCCATGCATCTGCCCACTCACCCAACCTGTCCATGTCAGGAGCGGACATGGAATGGACCCAAATGCAGGACGCAGGCTATGAAGTACTAGGGGTAGGACAGGATGGGAATGCCATGGCATGCATGGGGTAATGCAGGCGGGGCTGGATCCCGGAGGTCAGGCGAGGCAGGAGGATTCCATAGTTCGTGGCAGACAGGAGGATCCCAGAGTTTGTGGCAGACAGGAGGATCCCAGAGTTTGTGGCAGACAGGAGGATCCCAGAGTTTGTGGCAGACAGGAGGATCCCAGAGTTTGTGGCAGACAGGAGGATCCCAGAGTTCTTGGCAGACAGGAGGATCCCAGAGTTTGTGGCAGGCGGGAGGATCCCAGAGTTCAGGCAGGGCAGGAAGATCCCAGAGTTCAGGCGGGGCAGGAGGATCCCAGAGTTTGTGGCAGACAGGAGGATCCCAGAGTTTGTGGCAGGCAGGAAGATCCCAGAGTTCAGGTGGGGCAGGAGGATCCCAGAGTTAAGGCAGGCAGAAGAGATCTCAGGTCAGGCCACATAGATCCCGGGTAGGGCTGCCTCCCAGGCGGAAACACGGAGGCCTGGGCAAGGTGCGGGGCACAAGCCATCAGAGCTGAGGGCTAGGAAGGGACTGAACTACCTGTAGGGTAACGGCAATGGCCTGGCTTACCTAACGGGAGCAACGGACAGGAAGGGACAGAATCACCAGAGGGCTTACGGCGATGGCCGGGCTTAACCGATGGGGGTAAGGGCCGAAATGGTTGCCTCAAGAGGACAAAGGTTTAAGGTGCTGGGGAGCTAGTACCGAGGAAATGTCAGGGGTACGTTTTTCACTCAGAGAGTGGTGAGTGCGTAGAATGGGCTGCCGGCAATGTTGGTGGAGGCAATACGATAGGGTCTTTTATGAGACTTTTGGATAGGTACATGGAGCTTAGAAAAATAGAGGGCTACGGATAAGCCGAGCAATTTCTAAAGGCAGGGACATGTTTGGCACAACTTTGTGGGCCGAAAGGGCTGCAATGTGCTGTAGGTTTTCTATGTTTTAAAAGCAGAACATTGATCTCAGAGTATAGTCTGCGTCTACTTCCCATTAATTTGAACATGGCATGAGACACCCACCTTCTAAATTCATGTACAATGTTTATCTATGTCATCTGATGGGCATTGACATTGTTGAAACACTTCTACGAACGGAGATTCTTACAAGCGAATTGATGCATCATCGGTCTCTCCACACGATAATGAAAACTTGCAATTTGCTTTTCAGTAAAAGATCTGAATAGTAACAGTGGTTAAAGATGTCTGCTTGATATCTTTTGTTTTTACTTTGAAGGGATTAGCATTTGTTGGAATATGGTTTTGTTGTCTTGTAGTTCTCATTGTTTTTCAACCGAAATGACAACTTTGATATCGAATTCCATCTGATTTTTAAAAAAATTTATGTTTTCTTGATCTTTATGTTGGACGATGCAACTTTAAACGTCCGTAACCATTAAAGGTTAACGCTTTCTGAAACCAACCTCCGTCCAATTGAACGCCCTCCCAAACTTTGCCCACACCCTGGGCTCTATTTGCACCTGTTATGGTAGCAAAAACGCTTACGAAAATGAACGAGATAAATTAATCGATAAAGGAATGTAATTAATTTCCAGAGTTTGAATGTCATAATTTATTCATTCGACCTGTGAGTATTAAGCATAATAAAGAATATCTTTTGCAAGTTATATAAGAAAAGGATAAACATCAACTTAAGCAGTTTCTGACCGAACACGGAGGTCCAATCAGCGGATTCCAGAGGTGCGATCAGCCTTGGGAGCAGAGGACATCAAGAAGATTATTCGCAGGGTGGCGAATCTGGTATAAACAGGGAGTTTTGTGGGCATTCCAGAGACCCAGTCAGTGTTGGAACAGAGCTCTTTGAATTAAATAAAAGTATGGAATGGGCAAGTGGGACGGCATTGTCTTGTGTAGGCCCCCGGTGAGACTAGGGGCTTCATACTTTTTCTCATGAGGCTTGGACGAAAGGAAACAGAAGCCAAAGAAGTACATTAGAGAACTGGGTCGTGGTTGCCCATTGTACAAAGCAGGCAGGATGGTAGTGGAATGCTCCTCCTGTAGGATGTGGAAAATCATGGAACCTCAGGATCTCCCCGATGACTACACACGCGAGAAGAGCAGCCAACTCCAGCTCATGAAATACTGCATTAAGAATCCAGGAGACAGAGCATTTAATAGATAGAGCTATTGGGCAGGTGGTTACACCCAGAGGGCAGAATTCGGGCAATCGATGTATGAACACCGAGAGAGGTAAATGAAGAAGTAAGTAAGTGCAGGGTCTTTCAGTAGCTGTTTCCCTCAGCAACATGTAAACCCCTTCGGATACTGCTGAGGGCGATGACATAGCTGGGCACTGTGGTCGGCTCTGATCCTCAGAACGGTACGGTGTATTCAAGCGGAGCAATAGTCATTGGTGTTTAGATAATTAGGGGGGCAGATGGGAGATTCTGCGGCATCAAAAAGGACGCCGGACTAGTGTGTTGCCTCCAGGATGTCTCCGGATGTTTGCAGAATGTTCTTGAAAATGAGCCAGAGGCCGCGGTGCATGTTGGTACCAATGACATAGGCAGGAGAGAGGTAGAGGCCTGGGCAGTATGTTTAGAGAGTTAGGAGGGAGGCTGAAGAGCAGGACCTCCAAGGTGGTAATCTCCGGATTACTCCCGGTGCCAGGAGCTGGAGAAGGTCACAACAGGAATATAGGCAGATGAATACGTGACTTGGGAGTTGGTGCAGGGTTTCATGTTCTCAGATCATTGGAATCCTCTCTGGGAAAGGAGTGGCCTTTACAAGTGAGACGGGAGGCATGTGAACTGGAAGGGAATCAATATCCTGGAAGGGAAGTTTGCAGACGCTGAAGTGAAGAGGCAGAGGATCGGTCGGTTGCCGCACAAGGAATGACAGGTAATGAAGCACTGAGCCCGATGGTTGGAAATGTGACTATTTTAATGCAGGTCGAACCATAAACAGGGCAGGGCGGATGAACCTGGATCAATACGTTAAACTGTGATATTTTAGCCATTACCGAAAGTTGGATCTCTCGGGGCAGGAATGACTGCTGAGTGTTCCGGGAGTCAGATGTTTCAAAAGGGGCAGGGAGGGAGAAGAAGAGGTGGGACAGTGGTACCACTAATCAGGGGTATTGTCACGGCTGCAGAAAAGGTGGAAGTGATGAAGGGACTGTCCACTTCATTGAGTCATTGTGAATGGAAGTCAGAAACAGGAATGGGAAAATAACACTACTAGTTGTTTTTGTCGTCAACACCCCAAACCCGCAATCGTAACAGAAGCATTGAGGAACGGATGGGGAGGCAGATTCTGGAACGCTGCAATAATAATAGGTTGCTGTGATGGGTGATTTTAACTTTCATAATATTGACAGTCATCTCCTAAGAGCAAGGAGTTTTGATGTAGTGGAGTTTACTAGGAGTATTCCGAAAGGTTTCCTGACACGATATGTCGGCAAACCAACTGCAGGAGGGGCTGTATATGATCTGGTACTGGGAAATTTAGCTCGGCTCGGTGGAGGAGCGTTTTGGAGGTATTGATTGCAACTCTGTCTCCTTTACCATGGTGCATGAGCGAAATAGAAGCTGGCAATTTGTGAAAATATTTAATTGGATCAGCGGGCGGAATACGATGTCATTAGACAAGATCTTGGGAACATAAATTGGGAGCAGATGTTCTCAGGGAAATTCATGGCAGAAATGTGATAAGTATTGAGGGATCATTTACATTGCGTTCCTACATTGGCCAGGAAGGAGCTCAAAAATGAAATTAGGAGAGCTAGAAGGAGCCACAAGAAGGCCTTGGCGAGCAGGATTAAGGAAACCCCCAAGGCACTCTACAAGTATGTGAGGAGCAAGTCGGTGAGCCTTGTGAGTATAGGACCAATCAGGAGTGAAAGTGGAAACATGCGCATGGAGCTGGAGGAACGAGCAGAGGCCCTTTAAGAATACTTTGCTTCAGTAGTTACCAGTGAAAACGACCTTGGCAATTGTGGGGAGGACTTACAGCAGACTGAAACGCTTGAGTGTATAAACATTAGGAAAGAGGATGCACTAGAGATTTTGAAGCTATTAAGTTAGATGAGTCGCTGGGACTGGATGAGTTGTACACCAGGCTACTGTGGGAAGCGAGGGAGGGATTGCTGAGACACTGGCGGTGATTTATCGGCAGCAAGAACGGGAGAGGAGCCATTGGATTGAAAGGTCGCAAACGTTGTTCTTGTGTTCAAGAAAGAGAGAAGAGATCACAAATTGTAGATCAATGAGTCTTGCTTCAGTGGTGGGCAAGTTATTAAAGAAGATACTGAAGGGCAGGATTTATGAGCATCTGGAGAGACATAATCTGCTTAAGCATAGTCAGCATGGCCTTTTCAAGGGCGGGTGCCTAATGAAACTGACTGAATTATTTTGAGGATGTAACAAAGCACATTGATAAAGGTAGAGCAGTGGATACTCTGAGGATTATAACGATTTCAGTAATGCACTTGATATGGTCCCCCATGCGAAGCTCATTCAGAAAGTAATGAGGCGTAGGATCAAGGAGACATTGCTTTGTGGATCCAGAATTAGCTTGCCAAAAAAGGGAAGGGACGGTTGTCCATGGCTCATATTCTGCATGGAGGGCGGTGCCCAGAAGTGTTCTGCAGTGATCTGTTCAGGGACCTCTCCTCTTTGTAATTATTGTAAATGACCTGGATGAGCAAGCTGAAGGGGGAAGCGGGGGTTAGCAAGTTTTCTGAGGATGCAGAAGTTGGTGTTGTTGTGGATAGTCTGGAGGTTTTTCAGAGGTTACAGCGGGGCATTGATAGGATACAGAACTGGGCTGGGAAGTGGAAGGTGGAGTTCAGCTCAGATGTGTGAAGCGGTTCATGGCGGTAGGTCAAATTTGAAGAAAACATACTATTAATCATAAGAGTCTTGGCAGCGTTGCGGATCAACGAGATCTTGGGCTCCGTCCCCATAGGACAGGCAAAGCTGCTGCGCATGCTGACAGTATTGTTAAGAAGGCGCATAGCGTGATGGTCCTCATCAACCGTGGGACTAAGTGAATTGAAGAGCCTTGCGGTAATGTTACAGCAAGGGAATACCATGGTTAGACTTCACTTTGAGTACTGTGTTCAATTTTGATCACCCCACTACAGGAAAGATGTGTATACTATGGAGAGAGTGTAGAGGAAGTTTACAAGGAGGTTGCCTGCTGTGGAGTGAATTCCTTATGAGAACAGGTTGAGTTAACTTGGCCTTCTCTCCTTGAAGCGAGGGAGGAGGAGAGGTGACCTGATGGAGGTGTAAAAGATGGTGAGAGGAATTGATCGTGTCGATAGCCAGAGGCTTTTTCTCACCCAGAGCTGAAATGGCTACCATGAGTTGGCATAGTTTTAAGGTGCTTAGAAGAAGGTAGACAGGAAATTTCAGCTGTATATTTTTCACACAGAGTGGCGGGTGAGTAGAAAGCACTGCCAGGAAAGGTGGGAGATGCTGATCAAATAGGTTCCTTTAAGAGAGATAAATAGATGAAGCCGGGAAAATAGAGAGCCATGCGGTAGATAAATTCTCGGCAGTTTCCAGAGCAGTTTATATGATGGGCAATAGACTCTGTGCCAAAGACCATATAATGTGCCGTAGATTTCCGAGGTTCCATGTTTTCATCAATACGTCCGTTACTGGGAATAGAGCAATAGAAAATAACAATCAGAAAATCTGCATATTCATCTTTCTGGATTGGAGAAAAGGACATGCTGTCAGTGTAATACATTTTATTTGATGTAAAATCAATACTGTCAATAGTAAAATCAGTTGTGCACTTGTTTATAAATTTGGCCTGCCAAATAAATCGAAGTTATTTCTTGTTGTATAAAAGGGATTGCAATTAAATGCCAATACCGATAGGAATATTGATTTCGTGTATATATTTGAGTGGCTAGATTTTAAGTGTGCAATGTAATCGCACTGACAGTGACATTAACTTTAAAATGGATTACAAGCATCGCTAAAGCATGCTACCTCAATAGAAATGTGCAATTGTATTCAAAACCATCATATGGAATTCTTCCCTCATTTATTATGTTAGTTCCATAGCCTGTCACTAATATTTGATTACGGCACACTTTATTGTGCCTATATTGAACAATTCTACAACAGCGTACTTCACAGACAATAACATATAGAAAGTGCAAGCAAAAGAGGGCACAGTTTGTTTTTCGGTCTTCATCGGTCTGATGTGAAGGATGGGAATAAACCGTCGACGATTCAAGCTGCAAGTGACTTGGAAATCCTGAACTGTTGTCGTTCATTTCATCGTTGCTGTCAATCGAAGAGAAAACACGGAAAGCCAGATGCAAGCGAATCTAGGACTGGGGCTCTGTTCGAGAGAAAATGACTGGCGTCAAACTGAGCAAAAAAAAATCACAGTTTCACCAAACAAACAACACACACAAACTGCTGGTGGAACGCAGCAGGCCAGGCAGCATCTATAGGGAGAAGCACTGTCTACGTTTCGGGCCAAGACCCTTCGTCAGGACTAACTAAAAGGAATGATAGTAAGAGATTCGAAGGTAGGAGGGGGAGGGGGAAATGCGAAATGATAGGAGAAGACCGGAGGGGGTGGGGTGAAGCTGAGAGCCGGAAAGGTGATTGGCAAAAGTGATACAGAGCTGGAGAAGGGAAAGGATCATGGGACGGGAGGTCTAGGGAGAAAGAAAGGGGAAGGGGTGCACCAGAGGGAGATGGAGAACAGACAGAATGACGGGGAAAAAGAGAGAAAAAAAGCGGGGGGGGGATCTAAATATATCAGGGATGGGGTAAGAAGGGGAGGGCGGGTATTAACTGAAGTTAGAGAGGTCAATGTTCATGCCATCCGGTTGGAGGCTACCCAGCGTTATATAAGGTGTTGTTCCTCCAACCTGAGAGTGGCTTCATCTTGACAGTAGAGGAGGCCATGGATTGACATATCAGATTGGGATTTGTCTATCTGATATCTGATATATCTATCCATGGCCTCCTCTACGGTCAAGATGAAGCCACTCTCCAACCTAATGGCGGGAACATTGACTTTTCCAACTTCCGTTAATGCCCCTCCTCCCCTTCGTACCCCATCCCTGATATATTTATGTTTTCGTTGCCCCCTTATTTTCCTCTCTTTCTGCCCATCACTCTGCCTGTTCTCCATGTCCCTCTGGTGCTCCCCGACCCATTTTCTTCTCCCTAGGCCTCCCGTCCCATGATCCTTTCCCTTCTCCAGCTCTGTATATCTTTTGCCAATCACCTTTCCAGCTCTCAGCTTCACCCCACCCCATCCGGTCTGCTCCTATCATTTCCCATTTTACCCTCCCCCCTCCTACTTTCATGTGTCTTACTACCTTTCCTTTCAGTTAGTCCTGACGAAGTGTCTCGGCCCGAAACGTTGACAGTACTTCTCCCTATAGATGCTGCCTGGCCTGCTGTGTTCCACCAGCATTTTGTGTGTGTTGTTTGAATTTCCAGCATCTGCAGATTTCCTCGTGTTCACCAAACAAAGTAATGTTTAACGAAGAGCAAATTGGGAGTATGTTCAATGTGGAGTGAAAACAAATAATTTCTTTGAAATAGCCATTGTTGGCAACAGGCAGTCTGCAATATTTCTGGTTTGTACAACCAGTCCGCTTCAACTTTTAAAAGTAGTATATTAAAAGAACATGTGCAGTGTGCAAATTCACATAGTTCGCTTTAAGTTTGGAAATCATGTTTTGCACACATGGAAACAGAGCTTCTCGTAAGCCTCTGACGGAAACTTGATGTATTTGTGGAAACAGAGTGTTAAGCAGACACAAAAATACATCAGAAAATACAAGGCAATCAATGAATATGTATGTCTGGTTACTGTGGATAGGCTAGAAGAAACGAAAGAACTCGTCTTGTTTGTTCTGAACAATATCGGCAATAGAGGGTTGCAGAATATCAGGACAACCACTGTCCGTCACATTCACACAGTCTAAGGAATAAATTATGGCACCCACAGCATCATTGCGATCGTCAGGAACCAGATCAGGGAGTGATTATATATAAAACATTATTTCTGCCGATTGCCGCTGTGCAACAAATTACTTGGGATGTTGAACTATTTTCTCATACTCCAAACTTGCTCATTTATTTCATATTTAAAGGACTATAATTCAAAGTGATTTAAAAGAGGGGAATCAGTCATGTATTAAATTGACCACAGGCTTTAATAACACGTTTCTTGGTACGCAAGATCCTCACAAAACCACGACATTGTTCAATCACATCAATACGCACAAGTTACGACAATTTTCTTTGCCGGTTTATGATCACAGACAGATTGAACTAAAGTACAGCAAAATGAAAATAAGTGTACCGACCGTGAATACTGGAAAACAAACCTTCAGGGTCTTGTGGAGCATGACATGTACTGTATAGATCGTCGTCGGTGTAACATTCGACTTCATTAATGGAATCAGTGGATCCAGTAACTAAAATTCAATGAAATAGATATTCAAGACATTTACTTGGTATTTTTCTTGTTTTTGTAATGAACACATCATTCAATCATCACATCAATGACAGTATCATCTTTACCATACATGGCATAATCGTTGAATACTGTTCAATAGAAGGTAAAAGGAAGATGTATGTTCCGCCTTGAATTGATAATAAAACAATCGATACGTGTACATGGAATCGATTTTATAGCTAACTCGTGTGTGTAGTGCTTTTTGAAACGCCATCGTTGACGGATGAAGGTAACTACAGCAATCCTGCTGGAGGAGAATGAGGTAATATATAGATAGAAACAAAGACAGATTGATAAAGTAATACGATGAAAGGGTACTTATCACGGGTCTCCTTTAAGTGGGGACAGTTAATGTTACCGGTTACAGTTCATTCGATATTATAAGTAGAAATAGAGTAAGCTAAAGTGACTGAAGTCGTCATCCAGTTAGCAGAACATGTTTAGAGGGAGAATGCGTTCACGTTTCTAGTTAATGTCTTCGTAATAGAATGCGAGTAGGTATGACCCTGGAAAGTTTGGAAGAGTGAGCTATAGTTCCTGGTGGGTAAATTATTCGAGAGGATAGTCTGTGAAATAATTTACTTGCTTAAATCACGCTTAGAATATCACATTCACTTCTGGTCAACTCATTTTTAGAACGGCATGAATCCTCAGAGACGGTGTAGAAGAGATTTAACAGAATGATACCCGAAGTAGGGGACGCAATTTTTAATTATAGATTGCTCGGTGTAGAGTGCTCCTCCTCAGAGCCTTTTCCAAGATCGGAAATGGCTAATATGAGGGAGTTACCTTTAATCTGATTCGAAGAAATAATGCAGTGTTGTCAGTGGTAATTTTGCTAGGGGTGAAAGCGTGGAACGCCCTTTCGAGGCTGGTATTGGAGATAGATATATTAGGGCCATTTAGGAAACTTTTTATGTGGCCACGTGTGGTCAATTGTTTTCTGTGAAAGCAACTAAAGAATGTGTAGGATGGGAGAGCAAAATTGATCCCTTTGTAAGTTAACAGGTCGGCACAACATCGTGAGCGTAATGAACCGTACTGCGCCATGTTGCTCCATGTTCAGTGTTCTCTGTTCTACATTCTATTGCCGAACAGAGAAAAGTTTAGAAAGAAGGCTCTTCGATCTTGCTGAAGAAAGTGCTAGTTGTTTCAGAAAAGAAAAAAGGGAATGCCTCTAATACTCTGAAGTACTGGAGACTATATCTGCAGATGCTGCCAGAGTATGCTTCAGATTTGTATTATTAATTGAGGTTCCAGACAATGATCGTGAGTGATATCATACCAATCCAGAATCCAGACTGAGATAGCTGAAACCTGGTTCACAGCATCCCTCACAATTCATATCTAATGTGCTATGGAACAATGGATATGCATTTTCATCGTCTATTTGCCGCATCTATTTATGCCCTCGAAGCTTATGACTTAATTTCCCACGTGCCCTAAGGTTTCCTTGCCTCTCATCTGGTCTCGCCTATCACCTACCAACTTACCCTCCTTTCCCATGCTCCAGCTCCTTATTTTGGCTTCTGTAACTCCTTTACAGAGCCAATAAAATGTTTTGGTTCTAAACGTTGACTGTTCATTCTCTACCATAGGTGCACCTTGATCTGCTGAGTTCCATTAGAATACTGTGTGCATTGCTCAAGATTTTCAGCATCCGCAGAATCTCTTGTGTTTATTGTATGATACCCCATTATTATTTTTGTTACAATTTCATTTCTGAAGTACCTACACAGCCGTGAGTTTTTGTTATTTCTTGATTTTGTTAACAATATTGGATGAATTGAAACGGTATCAATTTGTACATCGCGGATTCTGTGTCATAATACACACCTGAATCTTGCATCTCAGAAAAATTCTGGAATGGTGGCATATTCTCAATTTCCTCATAAATTGTTTGGTAAAAGTCAACAGGTAATCCTTGGCCACTCATTAGTGTACCTAATGAAGAGGGAGTTGAGATGAATATCTGCTTCAACGAATTTATACACGAACATTAGGAATATACTAAAATTAATTAAAATGACCTTAGTCAAGGTGAAGAGTCAGTGAACGTGATCGTTGAAACGGACTGATGTGTGCATTATGTCCCTGGCCAATTAACCGAATAAATTTGAGATCAGAAAGACAAAGGGAACGGTACAGAAGAACGAGTATATTTCCGATCATTGTTTCATAATGAATACACGTCACATTTGAATCGATGACGAGTTTAATATTATTATTAGATAGATGTAGATGCCATCAGTATGGCAGCGGATGGAGACAGGATGGAAATTCACACCTCACTTCAGCACATGACAGAGAAAGTTTGGCTGTGTCAACGAAATTTAAAAGCATTGTGAATATAGAATGATAAAATGATAAGAAGATAAAGAATGGGGAAAATGCATTCTCTTACTTCTATTGTGAGAACCGAATCAGAATCTTCGAGGATACACAACAGATTCTTGAAATTTATACTTCCAGATGTTCAGCGCATGGATGTATTACAGTGAAATAAACAGTAAAGCAGCTAATTTCCAAATCCGATTTAACCTTCAATTTCCATTACGACATAATGAAAATTAATAATAAATCCACGAAAAATAAGGGACAGTGAAAGCCACCATTATAAATGTCTCACGGACGTCAAATTAATTTCGAACTAAAGCGGTGAAAACATATTTAATTTAGTCATTTTTGCACAAAAATATTTTTTTTTGGAATACGCCAACAAACTGAAAACGTCACATTAAAAAGTCGTTGTAAAGATTTGTCCTCACCACTGATTGCTGATCGTCTCCATGCTATCGTGAGAAGTATTAATAACTCAATGATGAATATAATTCCAAGAGTTATGCAGACAGTAACCATGATGGATGGGGTCCAGCTTCCAAAATCTTAAAACGAAACGTAAAAACATATATTTCGATAAACGAAAAACAAACACTATAGATCCAATGCAACGAAATCTTGAGCGATGTTTAATGAATTTAATCATCTATTCAGTTATCACGATTTTTGTAAGTTATATCCCTATACATTTCATGAGAGAAAGAGCGGAGCGGAGACACAAAGTCTCTTTCACAATAAAGCCGGATATGTCAGAAGTATTTCCCAGAGCAATAAACGTTCTCTCCAGCCTGGTATCAGATCAGGATTAACACCCCAAGCAACGTCGTGTTCAAATTCCATTTTCCCGCACATTGCTGGATTGGAACAGCAAGAGGGACGTGAGTTTAATTTTATGAAAACATTTCCAGGAAGAAAAATATTTCAACGTACTTATCATTGCATTTTTTTCTTATCCGCCTCTAATGAGCAGAGATTTAGCTAATAATTAGCTAATAATTTAAAAAGAGTCATTCTTGGACCTCCACACCTTTCCTTTCTTCCACTACCCTCCACATTCCCCTCAGCTGTGGCGAGGAGGGAGGGCCACAGGGGTTAGGAGGGAACTGTGTGAGGGGAGTGAGGGGTGACATTGTGGGAGGGGGTGAGGAGGGAATGTTGTGGGAGGGGAGTGATCTAACACGATTAACTCAACCCAGACGAAACGCAATGGTCCAGAAAATGTTGGTAAGCTGCCGATAATTACCGCTGGCAGTCTGTATGTAACTAGCAGCTGTGGATTTTTTTTCCATTCCACATATGCATTCATAGGCCAGGTCCACATAGCCATGTTGGTCTTTATGAAGTCAGAGCAATACAGAGGAAATGGGTTCTCATAGCCTTAATATTTCTTCCTCAACGGGTGCATGGAGGGTTCAAAAATAAGTGAGCACTTGCACTCTTTCAGAACGTCACCAAATCCTGAATATTATTTCGGGTCCAAAATATTATTCAACTATACTGCCGTTGAGCACACATTACAAGCTGCGCCGTCGCAGGATGACTAAATACTCATCAGGCCATGCACTCTTACCGCTGATGTCATCAGGAAGCATATACCGGAGCCTTGGGTCCACACAACTGGGCTCAGGAATAGTTATTATCTATCAACCGCTATGATCCTGCTAGGGTGCGTAACTTCAATTATTCCAGTGGTGAACAGATTCCACAACCTATATTTGCTTTCAAGGGTTACATAACTCTTGTTCTCAGTATTAACTTTTACTGATCCATTTGTTGACATTTTTTCTGATTTTGCATTTGCGTACTTCGTTGCCTTTTGTTATTTGTTATTTTTCCGAGCTTGTTTTTGTGAATTTCTTTACAATTTCTGTTATATTTCTATGTATGTACGCTGAATGTCGTAGGAAAATGAATCTCAAGGCAGTATATGACGATATGTGGATATCTGATAACAAATTTCCTTTTAACTTTAATCTTTACTATCTGCAAACATCAAAACTTTCTCAAGACTATCAAATGTGCAACTAGTTGAGTCACAAAAATGTTTGAACGGGAGTGGAGTTCATGTTTTTAAGAATTCTGCATATTCCTGCTTAAAATAATTGGCGAGACGATCGGGATCGGGATCCATGCAGTTTCTAAAGCATCCATGGTGAACTTAGCATTTAGACAATACGAATAATCAATTCTTGATATCTGCAGCATAAATTCGATATTTAAGCGTCAAAAATCCATACCTGAATTGTTGCGTTCAGTAAGAGTCACTCTGGAACCTGTGTACATATTGAAAATAAATTTCAACAAAAGCATCTCTATTGGTGTTTATAATTTGTTATTTCTAATTACGAAATTAGCAAATCATTTGAAGAAAAATTGGAAATGTCAGACAAAGCACAAAGCCTACCAGAACAAAGAACGATGACATCTTCTTTGTGATCACAGTCGTGTTGACCAAATGATGAGGATCGACAGCTGGACAGAAACGATTCACTTCCGGTGCATTTTACTTCATCAAGCCAGACAGCACCGGCTACCTGGGTCATTTTAACATCTTCTGGAGGCCAGAGAGCAAGGCCACACCCTAGCTGTCTGCAGACTACATTGGCATCGGCCAGATCCCAAGAGTCGTCACACACCGTGCCCCAGCTTTTATTAAACAGTATCTCAAGCTTCCCGGAGCAGTTGTGACTGCCGCCAACAAGACGCAATGGAACATCTAGGTATGAAACAATAAAATGAAAATTTATTTAATAATTAGTCTGGGAATCTGAAGTTCGTCAGAAGGAAAATAGAACTAATTATAGAACACAAGGACGCAACCCGGCCCAACATTTGTTAATCCAACACTATGCAAATTATACCACCTCTCTTCTGCCTCATATAATCGATATCGCTCAAATATTTACACTTGCCTACTCCAGGGGAAAGCCTTTTAAAGACGATAATTGTAAATATCTCTTATATCACTCCTCAAAGCCCGTTCCAAGCAAAATCATTCTCAATTTGGGATTAAAGGTTTTTTCTAACACTTCATTTAAGCCGTCGTTCGTCAACTTAATTGCGTCCGTAAATGTTCGGTATGTTTTACAATGTTTCAGACTCTCTACCTGACCTGTCTCACCTAATGTTATGCATCTATTAGGACTAATTTTAGGTCCGCAGAATGAGTCTGAAGTGTTTCCGTCCTTTCGTATCCAGGCAGACTCTGAGTACGTCTCTTTTATACCCCCCACATGCTTCTTGAAATGCGGCATATCCACAAACACATTTTGCAGTCAATTCACTGTTGAACGACCACGCTACATATCTTATTCTTACTATCAGTGTCCGATTAATGCAGGCAAGTCACAGACCTTCCTCTTCAACTCATACCTCATCACGAAATGCTCAAACACACGATGAAGACACTATCAGCCACTTTTTTTTCTGTCTTTAGTTCGTATCGGCGAAGAAAATAGTCGAATACAGCTCATGCATATTTTTCAACTCCAACTAAAAATTGCGGGCTTTGAACATACGTCGTCCTATGTTCTCTGTAGTTAACCACTTGTGTTATTTTGGTAATGTAACACAGTATGCCTTGATGTTTCCTTTCCTCATATTTCCAACCGAATAGTTATCTTTTTCCATTGATCGCAGCCTTTATTCCTCTTTCTATATTGCCCAAAAGCCCGACCGCATTTATGCATCCTGCGGTTTACATATATTTACTTCATTTATTTTGACCAAACCAACAATGTCTCTCGCCTTTGAATATCCCCATTACTTCCATCGTTCACTTCCCTCCTTTCCAGGTAATACTGATTCCCAAGTCCGTCCAGCTGGTCATAAGACAATTACTGCATATCATTTATAATCTTGCCAGATAACAAATGCTCCCAATTAATCCCAGTTAACTCCCTCTATCTTCTGTCTGGGAATGGAATTTTTCACAAGACACTCCCGTTTGGCAGTGCTCAACAGGGTCACGGGAAACCAGGATTCTAGTCAATGCGGGCACAATTTCGTTGAGGGCAAAAGGTACGAAATTATAGTGACGTTTATACAAGGCTTTCTGATTTCAGCAAAGGCGTTTCGAATTCGTTACCTTCTGAAGGGAAAGAGGAGAATGTGTTTTCTTGCAAGCAGGCTTTTTCAGTGAATCCTTCCGTCATGCTGGTTTCTGTTGGCAAAACAAATATTTTGACGATTTTATACATAAAGATGTAAAATGTAAATAGATATAAGACTCTCTTATTTACCCTTACATACAACTCCTCCGTCATTCGAATGGTCACACTGGTGCTCTCCCCACGGTTGTGACTCACACTGCCAAATGGTCGATTCGTGTGTAGTACATTCAATCTCATCCAACCATATAGGTCCAAGTCCCTTTCCAAATTGATCTGAGTCATGATAAATATTTTGTATTGGTCCACATTTTATTTGTTTGCAGATCATTTCTGCAGATTTGGCATCAAGTTTCGTGGAGCACACAGTTCCCCAGGTCCCGTTGTACCACACTTCAATTCTTCCTTCGCATCGACTACCTCCGTCCTGCAGGCGCAACTTTTTGTGCTCTGATAAGGATGCATTTGAAACAAAGGTTTTCGAAAATTAGAATACAATGGTAATCGCGTTTTTTCTACTACTGCAAAAGAAATTAGCCCTTTGTGTGTGTGTATGTGTGTGTGTGTGTGTGTGTGTGTGTGTGTGTGTGTGTGTGTGTGTGTGTGTGTGTGTGTGTGTGTGTGTGTGTGTGTGTGTGTGTGTGTGTGTGTGTATATGTGGTGTGTAGAGCTAGGACAATCAAATTAAAAGAACACATTCAGTAGGAAGTGATAGATTAGCAAAATTAAGCGAAACCAGGAAGCACGAAGTGATATATTATGCTGAACTACTGAAAGGAGAGAAGGGGTTAGTGACGGAAAATTGAGGAATAGCGGACTGATACTGGAATCTCATCGGATTCACCAACAATTGAGGAAGGTAAATATTTGAATTCCTTCAGGGAAGAAGTTGAACAGCAAGGAGAAACTGTCCATTCTCTGCCCTTAACGAAAAGTATGAATTGAGTCGTTGGAAATAAGTGGACCGAGACAAACTGTCACTTGCTCTTCGGAGCAAAAGCGGTACGTGGTTAAATGTGTTGACTGTACCTCAGTACCTTATTCTTAAGACCGCACCTACTAAATCCAGACTAATAGGAGACTGTGATGAAATAAAGGCGAAATTACAATATTATTTTCATTTATTCTATCCCCCGATTCGATAACAGTATTTGAAACAGATTTTAGGATTGATTTTTTAAAAACGTTATTTATATATATTCCAGACATTGTCTTCGGAGATTCTAATGTGATCACCTACACTATCTAATCACATGCAAAACCCGCGTGTTTTGAATTCGGAAAAGCTGACCTCACATGAGCTTCTGGCTTTATGCCACTTTACTTCATTATGCCACAAGTACTCTGATTGTGTTATATGACGTTTATTCTTTTCTGCGGCATTAAAACTCAACAGAATATTCGTCTTCTCTGGACACATTACAACCTTCCAGTCTCAGTATCAAATGTCTAACGTTGGCTCTTCTAGTTGATTTTGTTTCGGAGGGGTTCTTTTACTTCAGAGATTTTTGTACCAATTGCTTTAATAAGTGAGAAGGAGAGGTAAAGAAACATAGGGAGAAAGAAACAATAGAAACTGAAAAAAAACAGCAATGGTATGATTTTGAATCCAATTAGTATTTTCTTTGTGTTTATTACGTGGAATTTGGATTTTCCAGTTTGAAAAATTGTATTATTATGTCTCTCCTGGTTTGGATTGCTATGTTACTTCTCGTCACCAGCTGGCCCTGCTTAATTGTATGTTCACAGCTACTTACTACTGCTTTGCTCAGTAATTGAATTTCCTCAGGAGATCGGGCATTTAAGAATGGCTTGTGTATTTTAGTCAGACGCACTTTTCTATGGGTCGAAGTATTTTGGATTCAACAGTTGAATCTATCTTTTGTAAGAACGCTTCGCAGTGCAGTCTTTCTCACAGCTCCTTCAGTAGTGTAAAGAGTTGGTGAATAATCAGTCCACCATCAGACTGTATCGACGCAGAGACTGATGATTCTTTACTTGCCTAGCTTGAGTAAAGAAAACGGGGAAACACTGGAGCGAGGGCAGAAGAGTTATTAAGCAGAATCAATACTGAACTCAGGATGATTAACGTTACGATATTAGTAATGGGAAATATAAACATTCCAGATACGGAGGGAATAAGTTGATTGTTTCTGCGTAGGTGTGCTCTCACGCATTATCAACATTTAGACAGTTCATCCTGGCCCAATGGTCTCCTTTCCTGCTTTATATTATTTAATACATCTCGTAATCACTGCGTGTTGCAAAGACAAAGAATAATACATTTAAAGAAAACTGAAATTTTCTGTACCAGAGCAAGTCAATGTCACAGCTTCTTTTTGACTGCAGTCATGTTCGCCCCATGGTGCTGATGGACATTCCCAGAGAAATGTTTCGTTACCCGAGCATCTCACTTCATCTAACCAAACTGGGAGAGAGCGTCTTCCGCAGTAAACGTGAGTTTTATCCTCCAAAGCATATCCACAACCCAGTTGTCTGCAGACCACGTTAGCGTCAACCAGATCCCAGGAGTCATCGCAAACCACGCCCCAAGATCCACGGTAATAAACCTCTAGCTGACCAGCACATGAATCTTCACTTCCGGAGAGCCGTAACTGCAAGTGGCCTATCGAACAGTAACATGGAACGTAAATCAATATATTGGAAATTAGAAACATCACCTGTTTGTCGTTTCTAAAGATGATTCTGGAATTATTATCATTACTCTTAAAAAGAGCTATGCCGTGGTGTAACAATTATTCCAGAATTTGAAAATGTTTGAAATCTAAGCATAAAGTGTAAAAGTTTGGAAGAATAGAACATATCGAGAAGCGTAGAGTTGCTTCTCTCATTAAGGATGGAACTCAGCGGCTGGTATTTTGACGTTTTACCATATCTGCTGCTTTTCCATTTCCCTGCCTTTTGCACAAACGAGGAAACTACACGCCAGTAAGCCTGATCTCAGTGTTTGGAAATATATTGAAATCTATTATCAATGAGAATGCAGAAGATAAAAAAAAAATGTCTGTCAAATGTACTAGCCTGACAAATCTGGTGTAATTATTTTGAAGAAATAATAAGCAGGATAGACAGAGGAGAATGGGTTGATTTTGTGGTAGTTGGATCTTCAAACGGCCATCGTCAACTGGCCACACATGTGGCTGCTTAACGAGTTATAGCCCATTGTATTAAAGGAAATATCCTAGGATTGATCCCGAACATTCGCTGATTGGCAGTATGCAAAGATTGGGAATGAAGGGAATGTTTTCTTGCTGTCCGCCGGTGACACGTGGTATTTTTAGTGATATCTGTTTGGACCAATTCCTTTGCGTTCTGTGTCAATGATTTGGATGATTTTGTTGATGGCTTTGTTCAGAGGTATGCACACAATATTAAGGTAGCTGGAGGGTCAGTTAGATTTGAGGAGGTGACAGGCCACGGAATTACAAATTTTGCTTAGGAGAGTGGACAAAAAGTGACAGATGCAATACAGTTTTGGGTAGTGTATGGTCATGCTCGTTTCTAGAAAAAAAAAGAAAGGTTTGACTGTTTCCTAACTGGAGAAAAAAATACAAAAAAAAAATGAAGCGCAAAGGGGCTTGGGAGCACTTGCTTGTGGATAATACGGCAAGTGCAATGGATGTAATTTTGAGACAATATGAAGCTCTGCTGAGACCTCACTAGTAATATTCAGTGCAGTTTTGGGCCACTTATCTTAGAATGGATCTGCTGAAAATGGAGTGGGTCAAAGGAGGTTCACTAGAATGTCTTTTCATAAGAAGAGCGTTTGATGGCTCTGGGTTGTGTTCACCAGAATTCAGAAGAATGAGGGGTGACCTCATTGAAACCTATCGGATGATGAAAGGCTTTGACAGAGTGGATGTCCAGAGCATGTTCCCTGTGTTGTTCACGTCTGAGACCAAAGGACACTGCCTGAGAATATAGGACAATACAGCTGGGTCATTGTTGATTATCAGCGAGGTGGAGATTTTGTTTTCGATCCTACCTGTTGTCCCCGATGAGGAAGTCAATAATCCAGTTGCAGAGGGAGGAACAGAGACCCAGGTTATTGATCTTGTTTATTAGTTCTGGGTTTTTAGTACAAAATTAATCTATTATCAAGGTACGTATATGTCAGCAAAAACGACGCTGAAATTCGCATTTTTAGTAAATTGCTTTCCACTTCTTGTTGTAGGATTTCCCTTCGGTAGAATTGATAGTTCCATACTAAGCTGAGATATAGCTTGTTAATATACTTTTTACTATAAACCTTTCGAAGTTTGTTAAATACCATGCCGAATCTTCGAAATCTCCCAAGAAACTCGGGATTCTGCTGTGCTTTCGTTGTAATTGCATTTATGTGTTGCGTCTAGGAGAGGTTCTCCGAAATTATAACAGGGTGTAATTGAAATTGATGACCCTCTCCGCATCTGATGCTCCGTTCAGGCCTGACTCATGGACCGCTGGTTTCCTCCTCCTGAACTCAGTACCTACTATTTGTCAGGCTGACTTTGAGAAGGAGGTTGGTGCTGTGATTTTTAATATCCATTCAAAATGCTGTTGTGTCACCAACTTTGATTCGGCGTTCGTCAGTGGTGTGGTCAGCAAATTTGAGTATGGCAGAGGTGTAGTTTAAAGCGAATGAAACACGAAGCTGTGCTCACAAACTTTTGGATCACCAGTGCTGATGGAGATTTTAGGGTAGAAGTTGTTGTCATTCAGAACATATCGTCTGGGTCTGCAGTGCAGGATACAATTGTATAAGTAGTTATTGGGGTACCGACTTCAACTTTTTGATCAGTTGTAAGGGGATGGTGGCATTTTATGCTGAGCTGCAGTGAAGAGGCTTCCCTGTAATGTGTGTATCTTTGCTGTCCAGATGTTTCTGGATAGTAAGAACAGCCAATGAGATGACATCTTTAGTGGACCTATTGCTCCGGTAGGCAAATTTGAGATGTCATGGTCCTTTCTGTCAGACCCCACCTTGCTATTTACCTCCGGAATTGGGTCTCAGTCCCCTCGTTTAACTTCCAATCATTCTCAGATTCCGCTAACTACACATTCCTGCTTTCCATCAGAAAATGCAGGATAAAGACAACAAGGAGCTGCCAGTTCGTTGGTCGACTCCGGTGTGAGTAACCTCGTTTCATTGTTCTTAGGACTGTCAGTTCTAAGTTTACCATCGGTCCTGTATTCTCTACAAACCCAGGACTCCGGGTAAAGACTCTCCTGGATACCGATTCCATACTCGCTACGTCAATAACGCCTCCCAAATCTGCCTCTGCGTCCGTGTTCTGCACTTGGGTTCGTCCACCGACACGCTCGTGTAAGACGGACATGTCTCCTCTGAGGCAGAGGTTGATATGTTCCATTAAATTCTCAAAACTCTTCCTCATTGTTGCTGCCAGTGTAACTGACCGATAATTCTTCAGGCAGATCATCAGGTTCTCATAAGCAATATGTATGTGACGTTTACTTGTGGCTCTATCAGACTGCCGAAGCAAGATGCTAAAGGTCTCCCTGAGCACGCCAGGCAGTTGATCAGCTCGGGTCTGAAATACCTGGCCAGATATCCCTTCTAGTCCGGATGCTATTGGGGAGTTTGCCCTCATGAACGCTAATTGCATGCCAGCCTCACAGACTTAAATCACAGAAGTATCAGGGGCTTCGGGAATTCTTGATTTCTCGTCCGCGTTTTGACAGTCAAAGCGGTCATAAAATGATTTGAGCCCATCTGGAAGCGAAGCTTTTTGTCCACAACGTCGCTTGATTTTACTTCGTGCAAACCCTGCCAAACTTGTCAAGCTTCCTTCGTGGGTTTCAGTAAGGCATTTAGAAAGATACACTAAGCAAGGCTTAATGAGAAAACAAGGAGACAGGGGATCCAAGGGGACATTGCTTTGTGGATTCAGAACTGGCTTGCCCACAGAAGGCAAAGACTGGTTGTGGACGAGTCCTATTCTACATGGAAATCTGTGACCAGTGGTGTGGCTGAGGGATCTGTTCTTGGACCCATACTCTTCGTGATTTTTATAAATGCTCTGGAGGAGAAAGTGGAGAGATGGTTTAGTAGTCTGCTGATGAACCAAAGTTTGGTAGTGTTGTGGATTGTGTAGAGGGCTGTCGTAGGACACAACCAGACACTGATAGGATGCGAAACTGGGCTGAAAAGTGGCAGATGGGGTTCAACCTAGATAAATGTGAGATGGCTCATTTTGGTACGTAGAACAAATACAATAGCAGAATATACAAAGTATTAATTGTAAGACTCTTAGCAGGGCGGAGAATCACAGGCATCTTGGGGTCCATGTCCATTCGACAATCAAGCTGCTGGACAGTTTGACTCTGTGGTTAAGTAAGATTATGGTGCATTTGGCGTTCATAAATCGTGGGAATGAGTTTAGGAGCCCACAGTTAATGTTGCAGCTATATAGGAAGCTGGTCATACCCCACTCGGAGGACATTTCTCAGCTCTGGTCGCCTCACTACAGGAAGGATATGAAAGCCATAGATGTTGCCTGGATTGGGGAGCATCCCTTATGAGAATAGTTCGAGTGATCTCGGCCTTTTTCCCTTGGAGCGCCGGAGGATGAGTGGTGACATGATTGAGGTAAGAGTATGAGAGGCTTTTTATCTCCATAGAGCTGAAATGGCTAGCACGGGAGGGCACACTTTGAAGGTGATTCGAAGAAGTTACAGAGGAGATGACATCGGTAAGTTTTTTTTAAAGTGGGGAGTGGGGAGTGTGTGGGATGGGCTGCCGGCGACGGTGGTGGAGGAGGACACGTTAGCATCTTTCAACAGACTCCTGGACAGGTACACGGAGCTCAGAAAAATAGAGAGCTATCGGTAACCCTAGGTGATTTCTAGGGTAAGGATATGCTCGGCACTGCTTTGTGGGCCGAAGAGGCTGTATTATGCTGTAGCTTTTCTATGTTTCTCTGATTCATGCTTAGTGTGGAAATGCCATTCTCCCCTTACATTTCTTTCTGGGCATAGTCCCATGGCCACCTGTAACTTTCCTGCTCACCGGTCTTGTATTCCTCTTATCCGGCCCTGGCCAGATTGCGAATCTCATGTTTCATCTAATTTTTCGTTCTGCGAAAGATTCTGAGTGATTTTGTACGTCCACACTGGTCTATAAATAATTATAGTATGTGAGTATGTGAGAACCATGGTGTTTTCATTCAGATCCATAGATAAGTTCTTGAACTCAGCTCAGTCCTCCGAAGAGAAGCATCCCGTAGCCGTTGCTCCTGCCTCCTGCGACGTCCCCTTTGCTGTCCAATTAGATAGCGCTTATCTGCTTGTCTGCAGGTACGAAAAGGGCGACCAATAAATCAGATTTACCCAAATCCGGTCTGGTCATGGAAAGATATTTTCCACAGCTGTATATCCGAATATACAAACTACACGAACGACAAATTAAGAATTGCTCAGGTAGATCGCAGGAAGATTCTGGCAGCGATGACAACAGATGAGAAAAGGCTGAAGTTTCTGGTCCGGATAGGCAGGACAGATATGTCCCGCAAAGGAAGAAATACTCAAATGGCAGGGGTAGGCAACTGTGTCTGACTAAGGAACTTATGGAATGCGTAAAATCCAAGGAAGTGATATATGAAGTAGCAAAATTGAGTCCGAAATTGGATGATTGGGAAGATCTTAAATTCCAAAAATAGGCATCCAAAAAAAAAACTCTAAAGAAAACATGAAATATGAGAGCAGAACAGCGAATAATATAAAAAAAATGGATAGCGAAAGTTGTTGTTTACTTTCAGTTGTCTGAAGAGGGAAAGGGAGATGAACGCTCATATTGGACCACGGGAAAATGACGCTGTGAGGTAGGAATTTGAGACAATAAATGGCAGATGAGCTTAATATGTATTTTGCATCTGGGGTGTATTGTGAAGGCACCAGCGGTGTGCTAGCAACCAGTGAGCGTCAGTTCGCAGGAGAGAGTATTATTTCAAAGGAAAAATGCTTGGCAAACACAAAGGTCTGAAGGTAGATAAGTCAACTGGACGAAATGGACTTAATCCCGGAATTCTGAGAGAGAAAATAGGTGCATTGGTCGTGACCTTACAAGAATCACTTCATTCTGGCATGGTCCTGGAGGACGGGATGATTGTAAATATCACTCTAAGAAAGGAGGAAGGAAAAGGAAAGAGAATTATCGTACAGTTTACCGATCCACAGTGGTTTGGATATTGTTGGATTTTATTATATATGATGATGTTCCAAGGTACTTGGAGAATAATGATGACATAAGTCAATGTCAGCATGTTTTCTGCTGAGGGAAATCGTGTCTGATATATATGTTAGAGTTCTTCGAAGAAGTAATAAGCAGAGTGGACAAAGGTGAGGCAGTGGATGTCATTTACTTGGATTTTCGACGTCGTTTAATAAGGTGCCACGCATAGGTTACTTAAATAAGATTAAATCCTATGGCGTTTAGGAAAGGAACGGAGACGGATAACGGAATGGCAGATAAGCAGAAAGCAGCGAGTGGGAATGAAAACAGCCCTTTCTGATTAGTTGCCAGTGACGCACGGTGTTCCTCAGGGGTCAGTATTGGGACCGCTGCTTTTCACATTGCTTTCAGTGATTCAGATGATGGGTTTGATGATCAAAGCTTGCTGATATTACGCAGAAGTGTGTAGTGGTAGGTAGCGCTGAGAGTGCAAAGTGCTGGCAGCAGGAGTTAGGCAAATTGGAAGAATGGGCAGAAAAATTAGCAGATGGATTACAGTGTAGAGAAATGTATGAAAATGCATTTCGTTAAAAAGGAGCAATATGCGGACTATTATGTAAATGGGGAGAAGTTTCAAACATCAGAGGTGCAGATGGACTTAAGAGTACACGTGAAAGACTACCAGAGGTTAATTTAGAGCTTCGGTCTGTGGGAGCAAAAGATGAATGCGTTGTTGGCATTTCTGTCAAGGGGAATAGAATATAAAAGCAAGGAGATAATATTGTACCGTTATAAGACACTAGACAGACCGCACTTGGAGTATTCTCAGCAGTTTTAGCCCTATCTCTCTGAAAGGGTGTGCTCTTATTGCAGAGAGTGCAGAGGAGATTGATGATGATGTTTCCGGGAAGGAAGGTGTTAACATATGAGGTGAGTCCGACAGGTGGATCTATACTCACAGGTATCTCATTGAAATCTACTGAGTGTTGACGGGACAAGATAGGGTGGGTGTGGAGAGGATGTTTCCTATGGTGTGGGTATCCAGAAGTAGATGACGTGGCCTCAGTTTTGAGGGGCGCCCGTTTAAAAGAAGGGTACAGAGGAATATGTTCAGCCATCTAGAAGTAAATATTTGTAATGATATGCCACAGACGGCGGCGGAGGCCAAGTCGGTACGGAGAGTTAGGGCGGAAGCTCATCGTTACTTGATCAGACAGAATATCAAAAGATATGGACAGAAGACAGGTGTTTGGTGTAGATTGGAATCCGAGATCAACCTTGATTCGATGGGCTGAATGGCCTAATTCTGTTCCTATAATTTATTATTTTTATACGATAGCATCAAATTTGCTCACAACCTGCTGCAGTTTTTAGGATGAACCTATCAAAACACAAGCGCAGCAAAATAATTTGGAAACCCTGCAAGATTGTCAACGCCGATTTGATGAAACAAATGGCGATATAAATATCGTCATGTCTCCGTGTTTCTATATGTATTTATATATAAATTGGAAACCCTGCAAGAGGGGATATGATTATCAACGCCGATTTGATGAAACAAATGGAGATATAAATATCGTCAAGTCTCAGTGTTTCTAAATGTATCTATATATAATTAATAGCCACACGATATTAGAAATTAAAATTTCCACTTCTCCATGATATTCACCTGAACACAGGACGCCAACGCCGATGATGTCGGAGGAAGACCGATTCAATATGGATGTCCTGCAATTTTGGAGATGTGATTCGCTTCCTTCACACTGAAGGTCGGTCACCCACACGGGCCCTTCTTTCCCTCTGTGCCCCGAGGCGATGTAGGAGGATGTGGCCACACCGCAACGCAGTTGTTTACAGACAACGTTGGTTTCATTGATATTCCAGAAGTTATCCTGAATTCTGCTCCATCTGCCGTTATCATAAACCTCCACCCGGCCGTCGCAGCGGCTTCCCCCTTCGGCCAGCCGCAGAGACCAAATTTCATCTACAATGTGAATGAGATTGTATGAAACAGTTAATAATTAGCCAATATATCCCAGATATTTTTAAGAATTAGAGGCAAAGATGTGTTTATTCACTGATTTCCTACAAGGCAATCACACAGAAGCCATTTAACCTCCCTTCTCAATCCTCAGGATAAAAAAGGCACACACGTAGCGGTATCAGGTATTATTCTTACTCGCCGAACATAAAGGAGGCCATTTTAAAAAATATCAGTCTTCGTTTTTTTCCAGCAGTTTATATTATGAGTTAACTCACATGCAAATATTACATATTTATTTTTACTGATTTTAAAATGCTACTAAAATTACTATCTTGAAACTCAAATTGACATAATTCTCTGCACTTTCTTTTTTTGTAACTTATTTTTTGTTGAAGTTCATCAAACATACATTTCCATAAGATGTATTTCAGACATTGTACATATATATCATATAATCATATATTTCACAAAGTATTTACCTGGGGTATACACTTATAGAGAAGAGTGGAAAGAAAAGAAAAAACAAGCAAAAGGAAAGAACTATGTACAAGTAGGGAGTGATCTTTTTTAACAACAGATTCATTGTTTTGTGAGAATAAAATCAGGCCTATGAAGCATTATGTAGTTAAACCATTTTACCCAGTATGAATCAAATTGTTCCAGCTTATGATTAACAGATGCTGTTGTCTTCTCCATTTTGTAAATGTCCATTGCAATGTTATAAAATAGTCTATTCTTGTATATACAGAATAGGGAGCAGAATAATGAGTGTAATCCCTCCTGTTGGGGAACAGGTCCCTCCATATATCAATTAAACAAACATATATCATGTATACACTTACTTATGTAAAGATTTTGTTTCATAGGTTTTTCTATTGGAAGAGTCTGAGTTTGGTTGCCATTGTAGATTTAAGTCTCCCCACATATCAGGAGACCTTCTGTTTCCGTTACCATAATATCAGTAATTTTCTTAAAGAAAGCAATATCACTTCCCGGGGTGCGTATATATTCAATAGAGTAACTGAATTACCGTCTATATTACCCCTTACCAGAATATATCTGCCTTCTTTATCTCCGATTTCGAATTTTTTTTTTCAAAATTTAGCTTAGTTGAGATAAGAATAGCAACTCCTCTCCTGTGTCCTGATTTATATGACGAGAAAAGACAAATTAGCGAATCCCATTCTCTTTAGTTATTTTATGCTCATTATAATTTAAATAAATTTCCTGTACTTATACTACATGAGCTTGTTCTTTTTTCCCATTTTGAATAAAATACTCTTACGTTTGATTGGATTCAATAGCCCATTTATATTGAAAGTAATGATTTTTACCTTGTCCTTAGCCATCTGTATTTATCTATCAGTGTATCATTGAAATTAGAATAAAACTTAATCGATCTACTCCCTGAAGAAATAAGAACCAAGAAACTCAAATAATAACAAAAATGGCAACGAACGTGTGATTCCAAGGCTGAGGTCTCTAGTAAATGACTCTGTGTTGAGATAGAGGAAATGTCTAGCTGTGGGGGGATAAACTCTCCAATTTGTGAGTTGAGGGCCCCCATTGCAGTATTCATAAAAGTCAGTGAACAAATCCATTACACAGAAAAGATTTCCCTGTGTACTCCTCTCTCTCTCTCTCTCTCTCTCTCTCTCTCTCTCTCTCTCTCTCTCTATATATATATATATATGTGTGTGTGTGTGTGTGTGTGTGTGTATATATTCTCATTTTGGTGAGGAAAAAGGAGTAAGTGAGCGAATAAAGAATAACAACTAAGTAATATAAAATCCACATTATAATAAGTATTTACGGAGATAGGAATATCAACATGTACCTTTGCTTCTGTTTAGCTTCTCAACATTTTTAAAGTTAGTCAAACCATATGGCCCTTCTGAAGGGGTTGAGGACTAGCTTTGGGAAACTCCCGGTCTCTTCCTGATGTGTTTCTCTCGGCCTCCTCCCGTCTCCTGCCTTTACGATTCTCGCACTATTTCCCAAGCCGAGCGGGATAATTTCTCAGCCAGGCTTTCTTTCGTTTTGGTCATGCTGACGGACAACCCTCTGGCCTTCATGTCTGTAGTTGCCTCTTCCACTGTCTGGTACAACTGCGTCCCGTTGTCATAAAACACTCAAAATTTAGCATGGTACGGAGTTTGAAATCTAATCTTATTTTGCTTTAATACTCGCTTTACCTCGGAGTACTTTTTGCATTTCTGGAGGACCGCGGGGGTGGGGGGGGGGGGTAATCTTGGTCGAAGTACATTAATTTATCCTCTAAAATCACTCTCTTCTTACCCCAGGCCCTTCGTAGAGTCTCCGCCTTGGTGCTGCACCGAAGGAATTTAATTATAATTGAGAGTGGCTTTCTATCCTGGGTATGTTTTGGTACTAACGCGCGGTGCGCTTTTCCGTTTTCCAGCTCCATAGCCGGGGGAAGATTCAACGCGTCCTCCAGTAACTTTCCGACAAACTCCGTCATAGACGGGCCCTCCGCTCCTTCGGGATCGTTGTAGATTCTGATATTTTTCCGCCGTGATCTTCCCTCCAGGTCAAGCAGTTTACCTTCTTGGTGATATATTATTTCTATTGTCTTGTTCAGTATCCGTTCCACGTTTTGAACGCGATCTTCAACCTACTCAATGCGAATCTCTGCCACCAATATTTTTTGATTAACGCTGGTGAGCTCTGCCTTAATTTCACGGAGCTGCTGCTTTATATCTTTCTGGACCTCCATTATTTCTTTCAGGATTTCGAAGACATTCGGCGCTTCATCTGAACGAGGCCAAGCAGCCGCCTCGCTCGCACGTGGTCGGGTCGGAGAGCCGCCCGCTGCACTCCTCTCGGACGCAGGCTCCGCAGTGTCGCTTTTTAAATTTCCATTTCCTCTTCCCTTTCTTGCCCCTCCTGTCAGTTCAAATATTTTTCGAAAACTATTATATTTGACGGGTTAATGGGGCTTAATACGCGTTTTTCGAGAGGAGCTACTGACTTAAGCTGCCATTCTCGACGATGACGTCACCGGAACAGCAATTCTCTGCACTTTCAAATATTTTCACCTCACATTTTAGTTTTATTCACTGTGTACTCAAGCACTGGATATCCACAATAAAACAGTCCAAATTGCAAACACAGATTGTTGCCTCAAAAATTTAGTTTCGTGACATAGTTTTGTCGGAAAATTTTGGATACATTCAATTGTTATTTTTTCTTATTTTTGTCTCTGTTATGGATATCTCTACGACCAAAGAATGGTTTCATTCAGACTAACGCTTCAACAACTCACCGGTGCAGATCAGGCTGGCGTCATCTCCATGCGAACAGCTGATCTGACTCCACGCTGAGACTTGGCAATCAGCTAATCGGGACTCATTGCCCAAACAAATGTAGTCATCCTTCCACATTGGCCCGTTTCCTGAGCCAAAGTATGCATCTCTGGGAGTTGCATTTACTGCACCACACTGTAGCTGTTCACAGACCACGGCAGCATCTTCCAAGCTGAAGTAATCATCACAAAGTGTTCCCCACTGGTCCCCGTGCCGAACTTCCACCCGGCCGGAACATCTGTTGTCCCCATCAACGAGTCGTGCTTCATGATTCCCTGTTTTATTCATAAAAGAAGTCAGTTAATTAACCGCAACATAAACTAATTGAAAGAACTTGCACAGGATAGGACCGCCATCCACTCCGTCTGCTCGGCAGAGCTTCGTGAAAATAACACTGTATAGCACAATGCAGACATGGTTTTATTTAATCTGATTGACCCGCAATTATTTTTCCAAAGTATTTTCAAAGTGTTGTGAATAATCTGCACATACCACGACAGGAATCTCGCGTTATTGAAGGATATTTAACAGAATGAATAACATAGTTTCAAACATTGGGCTATGCAGGTGAAGAAGGGTTTCCTTGTCTGATTTCTATACAGTACTCCTGATTCTGTTGATCGTTCAGTTTCATGCCCATCACTCCAAATGTTATATTCTGTCCAAGTTGAAAATACCATTATTCAGCACCATATTCGACCCGTGCAGTTCTTTCCCACTCAATGGCCGGTGTGCATATTTATTATGTTTATTTATTTTCTTATTTATATGTAATATTTGAGGATGCTTCATGCATTCAAATATTGTGCACTCACATGGGATATTTTCGAATTTCTTTTTCGTTATTGGCAATTAAATTGATGTTTGTCTTTGCTTGTTATGTATATTTTCTTCGCACTTTTCCATTTTTCCATTTCTGTTTATTTCACTGACGACTCATTTCTTAGGTTCATAAGCAACTTTCGAACTGTTAATCACGTTTGGTCCCAACAAGTATCCGCTGATGATTATAAACTATGTGAATTCACAAACTATCTTTCGTTCAACTAACAGTTATATAGTTCATATTGTATTTATTCTTCTGCTTTTTTATCATTTTACAGTCGATATGTCTAAATTTCTAGCAGTAAAATCCGAGGCTGTTGGAACAAGTTATCTCGCTATAATTATGTATTTTCTCTACTGGTGCAGATGCACGCTTCGAAGTTCTGCGGCAAAATCAATGGTTTGTATTAACCTGCAGTTCCACACCAATTCATCTGTGTGGTTCCGTTCAGAAGAAAGGAGAATTGTTTCGGGCAATATTCAATTACCCGTCAATGTATCAGTACTGAAATAGATTATATTTAATTGACTTGTGTTATTAGATATAGCCGTTATAGAGCTGCAAAACCAACTGCGCATTTTAACTTTTAATCAGTTTTGTGTCTGTATTCAGACGTGACGAAATCCAGTATCATTAAATTTATTCGAATTATTAATTTTTATGTTCAGGTGTACGGTATAATTTGAAAGGAGTGCCGAAAAAACCTGCGGCCATGTACTTCACACTCAATTTCTAAAGGAAAACACCAGTTCACATTTTTAATATATTTTCGACTGCGATAATGTATTGTTTAATTTATAATAACGCTGCATGACCAACTATTTTCCTTCAAACATAGAAATGCGTATGTCTCTCCATGCTTATCTTTGTGAACTTAACGAATCTTAACCTGCACGTTTTTCTGAGAGTAGTATCATCGTGCATAACGCCTGCCATTAAGTCCCCCGCTGAAACAAATTCCACGTTATTAAGGACACTCAGTGTCTTGATGCAGAAGTAAATGGGCGAATCTACAAACTTCCTTTGCTCTCGGCTTTGTGGTTTTATCAGCGAAATTGCTGCGCTATTGTTGGTGATTTTTGTTTTCAGTTTATTAACAAATATCAAATATCCTAATTTCTTTCGCCGAAACCAAATTGAAGCCAATCATTATTTTATTCTTCCGGCACTTTCACCCTGGTAATCTGCCCGTCAATGTCAGATGAAAATCTGCTGATGCAATTTGCAATTCGCTAATGGGAGAATTGTCGATAACAGATATCTGGATCCTAGGTACTCACCAGAGCAGATCACACCGACATCATTCTCATGGGTGCAGCGATGAGTTCCTGAGGAAAATGGACAGTCCCATAGCCTCGACTCATTACCCTGACATTCAAAGGCATGAGTCGAAACTTGTCCTGTTCCTTCCCCAAAATAAGCTCCTCCCCGCACAGCAACTACGACTCCGCATTGAAGCTGACTGCACACCACGTTGGCATCTTTCATATCCCAGTGCAGATCACACACCGTTTTCCAGGTGTCTCCGAATTGCACTTCCAGTCTTCCCGAGCATTCATCATTTCCAGACACCAATCTTGGAGCTCGGTGATCTGAGAACAATATGAAGCACAGTCAGGAAAATGAACATTTCAACAATATGCGTTCATTGCATATAAAGTTTCAATTGGTTCTCAAACAGATGACAAGGTTTTCCACGGCCAAGTTTCATCATGGGATATCGGATCTGAGTATCAAAATTACTCTCTCTCTTTTTGGTCGATAATTAAGGCCAGATAACAGATTCTAAACACGATTATTTGTTTTTTTATATCCTCTTTTTACTAGAGGAAATTATATTACCACTCTTATGGTATGATAACACAGGCGTGAAAATATCATTATAATTAAGAAAACAAGTAAAAACGTTATTATTGTTGTTATTATTATTATTTATTCATCATCATCATCATCATCATCATCATCATCATCAGCAGCAGCAGCAGCAGCAACAGCAACATCATCTTCATCCGTTTGTATCGGAATTCCAAAAGCATCATTCATTTTCCACAAAGGGAATACACGGAAATTGAATTTAAAAAAAAAACCTGCAACTTCCCCATCGTCACCTTGTGTTGGAGCCAATTATTCACTGAAAAACATGTGTATAATAAAAAAAAATGAAGTAAGCATTATATATAGGAGACAAATACTTTCAAACATGAAATCTGATGAAATTTAGTCAGGATTTTTGACTAAGAAACCATGGCTACAAATAGCAGTCCCCATTCAATATTTCTCATTCAGAATTCTATAAAGGTGAGGAATGCACACACGGTGATTAAATTGTCAAGACTGACGGCATAGTGTTCTGGATTTGATGGGAAGAAGAATCCCCTGTTTATCCGACTGCACTTTCATTCAAAGAAATAATGGTTGGGGAATTTTGTCAGTTTGTTTACATTAATTCTATGTTCCACAACCTTTTCTACAAAAACATCATTCCAAAAGATTCTCGAACTTCTTCAATCTGTACATTTTTGCTAGTCCCTCTGTCATCTTACACATGGGTTCCATATTTACGGTGGCCCCTACCTTGGAAAGAAAATGCAGTGATGTTGTTCCCTACGGATGAAAGTAGGTAGCGCAGAGGCTTCACATCCAATTTATGATTTTCGTAACTTCTACCACCTTTAAATGGACCCTACCACTAAATTCATTTTTATGCCTCCCGTCCTAAGTATGCACACGACGCTTTCCACAGGCATCACTCCTTCCGTAGTTCCCTTCTCCAATTATGCCTCCCCTCTAATCTCTCTCTCTCTCTCTCTCTCTCTCTCCTCTCTCTCTCTCTCTCTCTCTCTCTCTCTCTCTCTCTCTCTCTCTCTCTCTCTCTCTCTCTCTCTCTCTCTCTCTCTCTCTCTCTCTCTCTCTCTCTCTCTCTCTCTCTCTCTCTCTCTCTCTCTCTCTCTCTCTCTCTCTCTCTCTCGCTCTCTGAGCATTTATCCCTACAAGCCACCAAAATTCTACACTTGTTCATTTACCTCCTTCCTCTCCTCCATAACAGGCTGCATCAAGTCCTTCCAGGTAAGGTAACATTTCCACTACGAAATGCTAAGTTCGTCTAATGTAACTATTGTTTCTGTGCCGCCTCCACTACATCAGTGAAACCTCATCAATCTGCAGCTCATTTTTCTTTCACAAGCGGAACTTCCCCATAGGCCAACAATTTAATTTCGACTCCTCTTGCAACATGACGGTCCATAGCTCCACTTGTGCCACGATGTGGACACACTCGGGTTGAAGTAACAAAACCTCATTTACCGTTCTTGTAGATTTTATGCCGATGGCATAAATATGGTTTTATCCTTGGAGTTAAAAAACAGTCACTTCCCCTCCCCTCGTCTTCAATTCCCCACTCTAGCCTCTTATGACGTCTCACCTACCTAGCGCATCCCTTGCTATCCCTCCTCTTTCCATTTCTCTGAAGTGACACTTCTGCACATCTACGTATTTCCTTCTACGCATCTCTATAGTTTTCCCACCCACTTGCTTTCACCTACCAACTTCTAGCTATATTTCCTCACCACCTCCCATCTTTTCATTCAGGCGATTGCCCCTTTCCAAACTGTTCTAAGAAGTGTTCGCCGAATCGTTTACTCATTTGCATGGATGCTGAGACCATGTGCTGTGTTCCAGCAGCGTTTCTGTTGGCTATTGTAGATCTCCGGTATCTTAGTAGGTACATTTAATGCGACAGAAATGTCGACAATATACATCTTGAAATTATTGTTCTTCGCAAACATCGACGAAAACAGAGGAGTGTCTCAAAGTATGAATAACAGTTAAAACGTTGGAACCCCGGAACACATCCAACTCCCCCTCCCCCGCACAAGCAGCTGCAACACAGCGATAACCCCACCCACCAACAAAAAAATCAGCAACCTCTATCGAACTCTCAAGCCATCAGCAAACTATCAATAAAGACCCAGACTTGCGGTATCCCAAAAACGACGTGCACCCGATAATGTGTCATATCACAGGCTCGCTCTCTCCCTAATTAGGGAACAAGAGGTGTCCCCGTTTCACAGTGAGAGGGGGGCATAACAAACAAATCGTTGACTGACGATTTTAGAAGTTTGTTCTGTCGCTTTTCCCGAGCACTCCGGCCACTGAGTTGGCAGCAGAAAGGTGTTGCTTTCCGGACAGACAATCCACGGCAATTAACCCTCTGCCGAACTTGCTGACTATGCAACGAGTATTATTTATCTATATATATGTGCTATAAGGTAACATCTCAGTCTGCTTTAGTGAAAAATAGCTTTATCTATTGTTAAAAAATCTCAGGCTGTCCGTGCAATATCATTCTATGCTTTTCTACATCCTGTCAAGATTAATAGTAGCATTCACATATCACGTCGATTATAATTATCTTAAAATTTTAAAAGTGCATTGGCATGAAGATAGCGTACAGCCTTACCTCAGCAGAATCACGCTCGAATCATCGGCCAATGATGCAAATAAATTATACCAATTTCTAATTGGCATATCACTGCCGGTAAGCAAAGTACTCACCCCGAGTTCTCTATGTTCAGCAAAAGACCTCAATAATTCTATATTATCGCATCTCTTCTAATTTCGTAAAATAGAACAATATGCATCATTTCCGTATTTTACTACTTGATCTAATGCCAGCTTTAAATGCAGGCGATATTCTTAACAAACCAATGTATCAGTAATTGGATGTCAGCAACAGAGCTATCAATCATTATATCTGGATAGCAACGCAATTCGTTAAGCGGTACGACAGACGCAAGGAAAATGATTTTCCTCGGTCGCAAAACTGAAAGATAAAAACAATACCTCAGTGTGTCTCTCTGTGTCCTATCAACAATAAAGCTTGGTATTGAAATAGCTGCCCGAGCAACGATACCACCTGTGTCAACTTTATGGATCAAACTTCCATAATTTTCATGGAGGAAGCATTTACCACCGTGCCTCGTCGATTCTCTTGTTTAGCTTTCCGAAAACCTCAGTTTCATGACAGAGACCTCGCGGAAAAACGTCAAAGCGCATAATACGAAATTCATACAAACACTCACATAGAATCCACTTCTAATATTGCACGTGTAGCACGCTGTACGGCTTCAGTACTAAGGCTAATGTAATGGCTTCAGTGTAATATTCTACTGTTAAGGTAATGGCTTGTCTGTAGCAGCAATTACCTAGAGATGACTAGAGATAACGGGACGTTGGAATTCAGTGGCTAGCCAATAAGAGATTGTTGCTGTGTCTTGTGATTCTGGAAGCAATTGTTTGCGCGGGCTTTTGCCAGAGGGCGAGAAAGGGATGAAGAGAGAAGACGCGATTGGGAAGATTCGGTTGGCCGCCAGACGGAGTGGACTCCGAGCGGGCGTCCGTAGGTGGGCGACGCTCGGAAAAGATCGGATGGTGGAAGGAAGACTACTGACTGAGCTCCAACGATTGTGCACAGACTGTTTAATAAATTGGCACCCTTTTTCTTCTATAGATTGTCACTCTACTAACGACACAGTCAAAGTAAAAGTTATAAACTTAATCATTTAATCGCATATTGTGCATTGTTTGTTTTTTCGGGTTACTGATTTGTAACAGGGGACACATCGCGCAGCATCCACCCAAATGAGATTTCCTAAGTTTGGCCTAAGTTATGTTCCTAAGGTTAGCACCCCCGAGATCAAGCCGCTCGGCGAAGCCAGTGTTACACACCTTTCATACAGTTTACTGTTCTCAATACTCGATTGTCATTACAGCCAACATAAATAAAGGCTTTACATTAAACTCCCCGCATCTTCAGCTGCATCTCCTGTAACTAACGAAAATGCATTCATCTTTGCCAGGGTTTGATATCTTTGCATTTGTTCACCATGCGTTCAGGGATAGCTTTCCGAAATTGACAACAACAAAAAAAAAAATGGTTTGCAAGATGTAACCAGATCAGAAGAGGTAGATTTTTGTTTTTGTTCTGTGTTTTTTTTTTTGCAGAAAATAGAGGTTATCTGGGAGAAGCTTTCACGGGTTTGCATATTTTTTTTGGCAGTACATTCAAGACGTCATTCAGAGTCTGTCAGGCCAAACATGTCCCCATTTTCACATAAGATTAAATATTTGTCGATGTGTATTTTATAGCATTGTTAAGTCCAACCATCTTGCCCTCTTATAATATATATGCATTAATCAAACCACGCTTCATCTTGGGTCACACGTTGGCGTAGCATTTACTGTAACATTCTACAGCACCAGTGATCAAGATCCAATTCCCTCCACGGTCTGTAAGTTGATTCTCCGTCCTGCCAAAGTCCGCACAGGCTTCTTCGGGATGTTCCGGCTTACTCACATTCAAAATATGTTCAAGTTATTCAGGGTTGTTGAGTGGTGAACATGCTGTGTTGTATCATGGCCGATGTTCATCTCCAACTTATAAGACGCATTTCACTGGATGTTTCTATGATTCAGTGTACAGATGATCAACAGAGAAACTCTTCTAAAAAAATACTTAATTTACTGAATATAACGTTTTCCCAGGTTATCCAATCTGGCTCCTTCATTAAGTTACTCAAATCCCAGCAACATTTCTGTATCCCAAATGTGGATTAACTACAGCTGTATAAAGTTCTGATTAGTGACAATATTCTCTTTTTATCCATATCCTGTTGTATTATATATTAGATATCTATCAATTTCATTTCCTCTATACAGTTGATATACTTACGACAGACATTTATTTCCTAGTTATTGAAGCACATCGTACACACGGAAGTACAAGCACCACCCTTTAAATGCAACATTAGTCACATATTAACAATAAGAAAAACATTGTTCTATCATTGGATTCTGTCTCCTGCATCGCAGCGCAATATCAAAATGATTCAGCTTGCCTTGCAACCCGTGTGCCTCACCTTTACGAAAGTCCTGTTATAAAAATCCCTGTGCAAATTATCTTTAATGTGTACTGCTGTGCCATGAAGAATATTCCCAATTACTTGAACAATTAATCAGGTATATTAGAAACACGGGGTTACCCCATCACAGCGTTATGCAGAATATGCTGAATCAGACCCTGTCTTTCCAACAATCTGTTTTCCCTAGTGAATACAAATATCATCCTGCGGAGTTCCTGTCAGTTGACGACGTTAAGAGAAAGCAGAAACGGTTCCAGACGATGGAAGCCCAGCAAGCCAATGCAATTACCAGTTTTAGTAAAATTTACTTAATGATTAAGGACTGTTAAAATTACCCAAATAGAGGTTATTAATATCGAAGAATCATATTTTAAAAAAATATCGTTAGGCGGTATATTAATATATATTAGGTATGCTGTCCGGATTTTATGAGGACAGATTCCCTTGTCAAAGGTGGAGAAATCACAGCTGAACCTGAGTATTTAAACCATAGCAGGCTCAGTTGTACAAATGGCTACTGTGTAAACCGAGTTTGCTTCACGGGATTTGATGGAGGGACAATTGCTTAACCGCAGTCATGAAGAATTGATTTGAATAACTTTCAATCCATTAAGTCTCACCGTCTACTACAGAAAGGATCTCTTAAGCTGCAAAATGTTGTAAATTTTGTCAGTCCCATCATGAGAACTGGTCTCTGTAATGCGCAAGACATCGTCAAGGAGCGGTGCTTCAATGAGGCGGTGTTATTAAAGAGACTCCCTGCACCAAGGACATGACAATTCCCATTGGTAACATCAAGAAGCGGGTACAGAAGCATGAAGGCAGTCACTCAGCGATTCAAGAGCAGCTTCTTTCCGTCTGCTATCTGATTTCTGAATGGCCACTCAACCCATGATCACGACCTCACACATACATACACATGGCCTGACAGAGGTGGAACAACTGGATCAGCCATGATGAAGTGGCGGAGTGAGCTTGATGTGCCGAATGGCAGAATGTTGCTCTGATATTATATACCTAATGCAATTCACATTTTTTTCCTATATTTTCAGGTATTGTATTCTACTGCTGCTATAATGTTAACATATTTCATGACAAATGCCGGTAATATTAATTCTGATTCTGATTCCTGATACCCGATAGTCGAAGCAGTATCTCTCTAGAAATGGCAGCATGTACTACGGTGCCATTTTCTTTTCATAGAAACCCCTTTCAGACGTATCTCCAGTTTTATGAGGTCAAGAACTCCCTCTGAATCTCTTGCTCTCTGTTTCCTGTTCCTGTTCAGGCAATCTACAGCATTGTCCCGAGATGGAACGGTGTTGTTCATATTTTTTCTCTATTCAGGACAGGTGATTAATTCAGTTCATCCAGTGGTTTAATTTGGTTCAAGTTTCCTGCAGTCGCGATAGCTTTTGATCCTCTCAAGTTTGACAATATCTGGGATTAATCTACTATGAAATAGTAATTTCGGAATTGCATTAACCCTAATTTTTTTCACATTGTTTTCATACACTCTAGTTTCAATTACTGGTTTTGCCAGACAATGGCAGTTACACAACGGCAAAACTTGCTTGCATTTGAAACTTAACATGCAAAGCTGCAGTTAACACAAATCTGAACCGAATAGAAAAGAACACAGAAGCACACAGACGGCATCATCAACGCAAAGGGGAGTACACGCACGTTCTGAGGTCGAAGATACTTCGTTATAACTAAAAAGGCAAACGGTTCTTTGTAATGATACCAAGCAATAGCGATGGTCTGAAATCATGTTCAGATTTTCTCACAGAATGAATGTGGAATCTAATCCGGAGGGACGTTGGCATTTACAATGCCGTGAGTGTGACCATAAGACCATAAGATATAGGAGCAGAAGTAGGCCATTCGGTCCATCAGTCATGGCTGATCTAATGTTTCCAGTCATCCCCACTCCCCTGCCTTTCCCCCAAACCCTCTGATGTCCTGATTAATCAAGAACCTACTTACCTCTGCCTTAAATGCACTTAATGACCTGGTGTCCACAGCCGCTCGGAGCAACAAATTCCACAGATTTACCATCCTCTGACGAATGTAGAGTATCTGTATCTTCGTTTGAAATCGCCCTTCAATCTGTTCAGGACTTTTAAGGGCTGCCCAAGGGCTGCCCAAGGGCTGCCCTTCCCTTCCTGGAATCATTCTCGCAAATCTTCTCTGAACCCTCTCCAATGTTAGTATATCGTTTCTAAAATACGGAGGCCAAAACTGCGCGCAATACACTGTGTGGCCTGCAATTAACTTACAGATCCTCAACATCACATCCCAGCTCTTAACTTCAGTACCTCTAGAAACGAATTGCAAAATTGCATTTGCCGTCCTCAGCACCATCTCAGCCTGAAGGTTAACCTTATGGTATCCAGCACAAAGCCTCCCGAGGCCCTTTGCATTTATGCATTTTGAATACTCTCCCCATCTAAATAATAGTCTGCCCGTTTATTTCTTCCCCATGCACTTTCCAACATTGTATTTCATTTATCACGCATTTGCCCCAAGTCTCTAAGCACTACACGCTCTTCCACCTATATTTGTATCATCGGCAAAATTAGCCACAAGTTCAGTAATTCCAAAGCCCAAATCATTGACATGCATCCTAAAATGCAGCTATTCCAACACTGACCGCTGTGGAACTGCACTGCTAATCGGCAGCAGGCCAGAATAAGATCTGTTTTCTGCCGAACAGCCAATGCTCCACCCATGCTAGTAACTCCCCTGTGATTCTATGGCTCTTAACATGCTAAGCACCCGCATGTGCGGCACCTTGTCAAAGGCCTTCTGAAAATTCAAGTACACCATTTCTGCTACATCTCCTTTGTTACCCTGCTTCTAAGCTCCTCAAATAATTGCAGTAGTTCAATCATGCAGGATTTTTTCTTTCAAGAAACCATGCTGGCTTTAACCTATCTTGTCATGTGCCTCCAGGTATTCCGTAATCTCATCCCTATCAATCGATTCCAACAACTTCCCAACTATTGATATCAGCTACCTGGTCTCTGGTTTTCTGTCTGCTGACACCCACCATTCTTAAATTGTAACGTAAAATTTGCAATTTTCTAGTCATGCTGTACAATGCCAGAATCTTTCAACTCTTGAAAGATCATTGTTAAATGCTTTACAATCTCTCCAACTAAATCCTTCAGAACCCGAGGGTGCATTATATCAGGTCCAGAAGTTTTAGCCTCAGCCATTAAGCTTCCTGAGCACCTTCTCAGTTGTAATTTTCACTGCACATGCTTCACTTCCATGACACTCTTGAATGTTCGATATACTGCAGATGTCTTCCACTGTGAAGAATAATGCAAAATACGCATTTAGTTCCTCTGCCATCTCAGTGTCTCTCAGTACAATATCTCCAGCATAATTTTCTATTGGTTTAATATCTACCCTCAACTCTCTACACTTTTCAATACTTAATAATACTTTTAGTATATTTTTTTGATATTTGTCGCCAGCGTCCTTCCAGACTTCATCTTTCCGTTCCTAATGACCTTCCTTGTTTCCTTCTGCAATCTTGATCTTCGCTGCAGCTTTGACCTCTTTGTACGCCCTCTTCTTTGTTTTTACTTCGGCTCCAACTTCACTTGTCAGCCAGGGTAGTGTCCTTCCTCCATTCGTTTTTTTTTCTTGTTTGCCATATATCTGTCTTGTCCTTCTCTCATTTTTCGCAGAAACTCCAGCCATTGCTGTTCTGCTGTCCTTCCTGCTGGTGCCCATTTCCTGTCACCATTGTAATTTCATTTACTCAACTCAAATATCAACACATTGGGATTTAGGTCTCCTTAGCATATTGCAAAGTGAACTTTCATATTCTGATCACTTTTCCCTATGCTCTCTTATCAGCTCTCTTATCAGAGCCAGATCATTGTGCGCTCATCAACAAGCTGTTCTATCCTTTAGACATTCCACAAATTCCCTCTCTTGAGATCCAGTACTGACCTGGTTTTCTCAATCCACGTTCATGTTAAAGTCCCCAAACAATATCATGACATTACTCTTCTGCCACTGCCATCACAAATCTGCTGCTGTAATTTGTAGTCCACATTCCGGGTGTTGTTTGGAAGCCTGTGTAAAACTGCCAAGAGGTTCCCTCATACGGGAGGCATTGGAACGGACACAAATGCAAGACACAGACACTGAAGTACTAGGGGGAGGACTAGGTGTATCAAGAAAACAAGGGAAGTGGGGTAGAAACGACGCTGGACAAGACACAGGCTCTGGACGAGACTAGGATACAGGGCCTGGGCTAAAACTAGACTAGGAAAGTGGAATCTGGACGAGGAACTAGAAACCTGGACAAAGACTCCGAACTAGAGACCGGACAAGGACCTGGAACCTGGGTCTTGACTCGGGCTGGGACTCCGGATCCAGGCGAGGACTGGACGTGAAAAGGCAGCAGGACTGGACGTGGGGGCAGGACGCGGGACTCCAGGCCTGGACTTGGGGGCAGGACGCGGGACTCCAGGACTGGACTTTCAGGCGTGGGTTGTCGGCAAGGCTTCAGGCGTGAGTTGCCGGCAAGGCTTCAGGCGTGGGTTGCAGGGAAGGTTTCAGAGAGAACGAAGGGAACTGTTCAGCCTCAGTGTAACGGCAAAGACGGCCTGACTTACCCCACGGAGGCAAGGACAGGAAGGGTCACATCCCACCGTAGGGTAACGTCAAGAACGTCCTTACCCCACAAAGACAAGGACGGGATAACGACGAGTCGAACCAGCAACCACACTGGATCACAGGATCACTTGTATTCCAGCCATAATATGAGAAACAGGTGCCTGATTAAGTACCTCTGAAACAACGGACAGTTAGAAGACCGGGAGTCCGGAGTCCACGGACCTGACCGTGGCCCGGAATGCGGACTTCACGGAACGGACCATGACAGGTTCCTTTTATCCTTACCATTTCCTAACTCACCCCAGAGAGACGATGCACCTTCCGATGCTATATCATCCCTTTATAATGATTTTTTACTATTTCACAAACACAGGACAACACCACCTGCTCTGTCCACTATCCAATCTTTCCTCTACACCATAGATCCTTGAGAGATGTAAGGGCAGTTTCCTAATCCCTTACTTCCTGCAGGACCGATCACATTTTATTCATACTTCGCAATTAGCTGAAGTTTGCTGACAGCTTCAAAATAAGACGGAATCCAGCGGGGACTAACAACAGCTGTGGTGCAAGAGAAATTGCCAAAATATCGAGTTTGGTCTATATTAGTCCCGACGACAACGTTTTATATTTTCTTAGCCACAGATGTTGCTTGAACCGTTCAATTGTTCTGGTGGCTGTGCCGACTGTCATGTATTTACGTTTTTATGTAGGTGTTTGAAATCAGAATGCTATCTCAATATGACAGTAATAATCCTTAAACAGATAGATTTAGTACCCGATCTATCGCTGCGAGCGGTAAGCTTGTGTTATTTCTATTCTCGGACAGCCCGGATCAATAAAGACAGGGTGTACCCAGAGAAAAGGGTCTCAGTTTACCTGCGCAGATAACGCCGGCATAGTCGGGTCGAGGATGGTTGTAGTAATTCCATTCTGCTGATTTACATTCCCGCAGAGCAGGCTCAGTCCCGTCGCAGGTAACATTATAGGTTATAATGAATTCAAAAAACTTTCCAAAGTGATATTCGTGTGGGGCTTTCAGCGCGGCGCCGCAGCTCAACTCTCTGCACACCACAGTTGCATCCAGCAGGTCCCAGCCGTCAGCACCGACAGGTCTCCAGTATCCCTCATGGTTCACTTCTAGTCTCCCGGTGCATGGACTGTCACCTTTTTCCAGTCTCAACTTCCTACTTTCTGGAATTTAAAAAAAAAAATAAACGTTAATGCAAGAGTTTTTGAATAGGCTAGAAATGTTGAGCAACAGACACAAAATGCTGACGTATCTTTGCACATCAGTCAGCATCCACCGAGAGGAGCAAAGCACACAGAATACGAAAATTGATTATTCACGCTGAGGAATGGCCTAGGCCCGAAGCATTGATTGTTTGTTGATTTCCAGATATGTTTTATTTAGATTCTGGGTAATTGAGATCACTGCTGGGGGAATTATGACTTGTACCAAAGTGCTGGGCTGCGTCTGAACGTGAAGGGTGCCGATATCCTCGCGGTGAGATCATTGGCTGACTGCTAGGAGGCAGCGAGTGGGAAAAGCCATTTCAGTTGGCTGCCATTGTCCAGTGGTGTTTCGCAGGGTTGGGTTTCTGGATTGCTTCTTTTTACGCTGTATGTCAATGATTTAGATGATGAAATAGATGGGTTTGTTGTCAGGTTTGCAGATGATATGAAGATTGGTGGAAGGACAGGCAGTGTTAAGGAAACTTGCAAGCTGCAGAAGGAGAACAGGGAAGAAAGTGGCAAATGAAATACAATGATGGAAAATATATTTTCATAATCTTTGGTAACAGAAATAAAGGTTAAGACTATTATCTAAACGGAGAGAAATTGAAAACAAAATCTGAACTGTCAAGGGACCTGGTGCAGGCTGAGTCGGTGACGAGTAGGGCAAAAGCATTATTTTGCTCTCGCGCCTTCAATCCAGACGACTAGAAAATAAAAGCGCAGGGATGTGAATCTGAGCCTTTATACGCCACTGGTGAGGATTCACCTTGAGCACTGTTTACAGTTTTGTGCTCCCGTTCTGAGAAAAAGATACGCTGGTATTGAAAAAGGCTCAGAAGAAGCTGCGACGATGAGTCCACGAATGAAAGGATTCTCACAGAAGAAGGTTTAATCTCACGGATCTGTACGCTCTCTAATTTAGAAGGATGGGGAGGGGATCTCAGTGAAAATTCCTGATATTGAAAGCCTAGTCGGAAAACATGTGAAAAGGGCGTTTCTCGTGTCGGAGGATTCTTGGACAGGAGGGAACAGCCTCACGTCAGAGGGACGTCCTGATAGAACAGAGATGCTGAGATATTTATTTTGCAAGAGAGAGGTAAATTTTTGAATTTATTACGGAAGACTGCACTGAAAGCCAGGTCGTTGGGGATATTTAACACAGAACTTAATAATCTCTCGATGGACACGGCAAGAGAATTTACAGAGAGAAGACCGGGGAGTGGAGCTGAGGAGGGGGGAAATGATTAGCCGTGACTGAATGCACAGCAGACTCATTGGATAAAATAGTCTAATTCTGCCCCTGTGTCTCAGGGTCTTACGGAGAATTTCTCTCCCACCACAGATGCTGTTCGACCTGGTCATATGATCGTGTAATTGTGCAGACTGACAAGTATTGTTACGCTGGTTATCATCAGTACAGGATACGATAACACGAATAGTAATTGCAACATGACGAAAATAATCCTGACACGAACTGGATTTAGTGTGACGCCGAGGACGTTCTGCTCCAGTTAGTGATATGCCACAGGACATCAAAATCGCGGGACCGCAGATATAAAAACCTGACTTTTACCTTTACAAACAACACCAGCATCCTGACTGTGTGAATAGCCAGTGTCACCCCATGGATCTGATTTACACTCCTGAAGAGCGGCCTCGCTCCCACCGCACTGAACGTTCGTCGTGAAAATAGGTCCGGATCCTTTCCCATAGTCACCATAATCATAAGCTTTCAGTGCAGTGCCGCAGCCAAGCTGCCGACACACCACATTCGCGTCCGGCATATCCCAGGAATTACCATTCACTGTCCCCCAGTTTCCCTTGTAGTGAATCTCCAATCTCCCATCGCATCGACTGCCGCCATTCGCCAGCCTCAGCGTCACGCTTTCTGGAAAATATCAGAAAAGAACGATCCACGGCAAACAGCGGTTTAAGCTGAGGGCAACTGACGCTCGGCGCGTCGCGTACGCTACTAAACGAAGCCTGAAAGTTACAAATTCTGCATGCAAAACGTATGATCAAGCGGGAGGTCAGGATAGGGAAACCCCTTTGAGCTGCTTAACGTGACAGAAAGACAAGAAACTAGTTGACGACAGAGAGCTAGAGGCAGTCTGTCGTCCCAGGAGAAGAATCGGGTCACTCCCCAAAAGACAAGGTCATATGCATCCTTCGGAGAGCGGCAGATCTGCTAATCTGTCACTGTCCTACTGCACACAGTCAACATTTATTGGGTAATAGGAACCAAAATTTGTTGGAAAGAGTCGAACTGAGACTTCGCGTGTCGTCAGCATCAGAGGTAAGAGGATGAATTTAACAATGAAAGCTTGTTTAAACCTGGGGAAAAATAAGGTCAGGGAAAGTACTTTCTCTGTTATCTCCACTGTCTGGAGATGACTGATTATCGTTCCAAATAAAATAAAATCCTATTTCCTTACCGGAAAGACACTGGCATGGGCAGAGGAATGACTAACAGGCAGGAGGCAGCGTCTTGGAATAAAGGGTGTTTTTATTTTGGCTGCCAGTGACCAGTGGTGATCCTCGTGGGTCAGTATTGGGGACGCTACTTTTCACATTGTTTGACAATGAATTAGATAATAGAACTTATGACTTTACGGCAAAGTCTGACGATGGTACGAAGATAGTATGAGGAACAGTTACTGCTGAGAAAGCAATGCGATTGCAGAGGAACGCAGACAAACTGGAAAATCGGGCAAAAAAAGTGGCTGATGAGACATTATGTCGGGAATTGTATGAAAATGCATTTTGGTAAATGAACAATGGTGCGAATTATTGTCTAAAATGGTGAAATAACTCAAAACCTTGTGTTTTTTGCAAGACTCGTGCAAGATTCCCAGAAGGTTAATTTACAGATTCAGTCTGCGGTATAAAATGCAAATAGGCCTTTATTTCGACGATATTAGAATTAAAAAAAAAACCAATGAAATAATACCGAGTTTTTACAAGATACTACTGAGGTCGCAGTTGGGGTATTGTCAACTGTTCGGGCCGCATATCTCAGAAAATATGTGTTGTCATTAGGGGGAGTTCAGATGAGGTTCACGAGGGTGATTCCCCACGAAAAATGGGGTTAACATATGAGGAGCGTTTGGTAGGTTTCCGTCTGTACTGACTGGAACTGAAAGGAATACGGAGGGGCAGAATCTTTTTGACTCTTACCGAATGTTGAATGGACGAAGGTGGACGAGGAGAGGGTGGTTACTACAGCAGAGCAGACTCGATGGGTTGAATGAACTAATTCTGCTCTTAAGTCTAATGGTGCAGTCACCTATCAGATGTAGTTTCAATAGCAATAGTTGTAATTACCCAGCCCTCCCCTCAGTGAAAAGTTAGCAAATTTACCTGACGGATCTGGCTGACAATCCCCGAAGCGGCCTGAAATGAGAAATACAGAATTAGATTTGTTTGTGAAGTAGTGGGATTAGGTTGTGTGGTCGTAGGATGTTAGGCGGGGTATTCAGCAGAAGAGAAATAAAGACAAAAATACAAGACAGATTAAGCTGAGGACAAGAGTTATTTGTATTTCTTCTTTTCTTTTCATAGATATTGTGCATTCTGCCTTAATGCTAAGTGGATTTCCCAATTATTTGGTGCCCCTGTTTACCTGGGTGTTTCCATTTGATACGGCGGTCAAGTATTAAACATTTTATACAAAGTACTTGAAAAGAGGTAAGAAAAAAATCGTCACATTTTCCACGAGAATCTAAATCATGATTTAAACCAAGTCAGGGACTAAGAATATAAATTTCAACATGTCATTAACTGTGCTTCGTCGCATCCATGCACTGAACACAGGAATATGAACTGCAAAACAAAATGTTTAGTTGCATTTCTCCTGACGCGCAATAAAAGGGAAAAATAAATATAAAATGTGATACATGTTATAATATAAGATCATAGATAGCGAATCACATTCCAACACTGTATAGTGGATTAAAACTACAAGTTTTCGAATGATTGAAGAATAAAACCAAAATTATTAGTACATGTTCACTGTATTGCAGAATGATTTCAAGGATGTAAAACTTTTCCAAAATCTAAGTCTAACTACATTTTTCAAATTCCTTCACTTGAATATGACTGATGGTGGCAGAAATAGCTGTAGCGAATAAATAACAGTAACAGGGTTTTTCCACAAGTCTTCAGCCAGGAACAACGGCAACTTTGTTTTCTATGCGCAGTCACTGAGTTATTCATTCCGGACGCCGATGCATAGATTCCTTACAACAATTTATCTCTAGTTCTAATCATTTCCGATTTATAATCTGTTTGGAATATCATTTGAAAACAGCCGCTAGTTTGCTGAGGGATAATTTCGGAGTTGAGACAGCTCCCTTAGTGTAGGTGCAATTTCAGAGTGACCGTTTCACAATATCCTCATTCGGAGGTTTAAACTTGCTCAAACAATGGAATAAAATAAAACATTTTCATTGAAGCTGTAAAGTAAACAAATCTCAGTGTTCTATCCTCATCGTCATGAATTGGGAAGAAATCTGCCTGAGTCCTGATCCATTCAGCCATTATACTCTAATCATACAAACAACTTAAGCTTTCCTTTACACGAGAAATTTGTAGCGGAAGTATATGTTTCAATATATCAACATTGAGTAATCATAACGTTAATTCTGTGTTTTTCTCTCCATTCCACTCAATATTCAGTCGGATTGCTATAAACGTGCACATGTGGACAGTTTATTAATAATAATATATCTCTACATTGCCCAATAATTTCCATATTCTTAATATACTCACTAGTCCAGATATGCATCATCGTCAGTGCCACTACAGTGTGCAGCATTATAGCGGTGGTCATTTAGAAAGGTTTCTACAGAATGTTAAAGGAGCCGGTATTGCAGACAGCTAAGAATCTCTCCAAAACCTTCTCACGCTCCACTTGATCAGAACTTTTAGTTTCCCCTGAGTACTCAGTATTTCTCTCTGTACTGTCAAATTTCACATACTGAGTTGTGAACTGTAATTTGCTGAAACGCACCAATGAGATAACTCTTGCCCTTTAATGGACATGATGGGGCCATCGTCTTTCATTGGCTGTGAGAAACTGAAAAGGCCATGAATCACCGATCAGATGTGTGCATTGAACCATATCCTGTCCTGTAACTTTGTTTGAGATCTGGTGAGCTTTCTCTGAGACCAGATTACTCAATTCCCATTTCCCAACATGCTGTTGGGGACATTGACAATTTGCTCAGCGATCCTGTCCCGACTCACACTATTATTATTTGCATGACAATATCACACCTTTTTGAATACTTGTTTAATTCATGTTCCTTGCTGATCAGCTTCCGGTACCTAGATGGGGGTGGAGGTTGCAATATAAAAATAATTCATTCTGTTGTCAACTTGTCCATCTGTGTCTCTCGATTTCAGGTGGAATATTTTATGTTATCTCCATGCAAAATCCCAAAGAAATAATAAAGGAGTATTGTATAACATTCTCTGATGATACATGGAATTATCTGAAACAGATGTCTCCAAAACGAAGATTCTTTCGCAGCAATTCATAAATCTCTAGGAATATTAGAACGCATTCCAGAACTTAGTATGTTCCTTTCACGTCTCAAAATGATTGTGAGTCTATGACACTGAGTTCACTGTTTCCCTCTTTTTTTTTTTGCTCGATGCTTTATTTCCCGGCAGTTTATTCCATGGAGATTCTCTCTCTCAATCAGGCTCTCATCCGAATCAAGTTTCTCAAATCCCCCAGTTCACTGACTTAGTCCTTCGCCATCGTTTAGCGTGAGCGGCAAGCTGATGCACAGAAGAATTTGGAAACAGGCTGACGACAGGCATTTTTTTCAGTGAGAGAAATCAGAATGCGAGGAGACAAAGAGGCACCAATGTGATTGAAAATGATGAATGCAACAGGTATAATTGACATAATATAATTATAATGTAAGTAAAACCTGCTGGTAATCAAAACAAAAGGGAAGGTCCGCGGTATAGTGGCAGCTATTTTGATGAAGTTCCGATAGATATGCGGCTAGTAGGCTAAACGGCTGGCGCTGATCAATACCAGGCGTCACTAATGACATCAAGGTTTCAACTGTTTTCACTCCAACTACATCGTGCTGCCTCTGAAGAGCTGCAACTGGACATATTTCATCAGGCATCATCTTCAGGGACACCAGAAAACCAGATATCTGTTATCAGATACTGGACTTCATTGTAATGGGCAAGGTGCAACAACGAAACAGCAAAATAAGTTGTTTTTTTTCTATTTATTTGTTCGGTTCGTTGGATTTTATTTTGTTGGATGAACAATAATGGCACTCTGTATAGTGATGTGATCCTTCTGTCAGGTTTGGGAGAAGACGGAGCATTTAAGCGTCCCTGAAGATTATGTCTGAAGATGTATCTTCAGATGCAGCTCTTCGGAGGCATGATGCGGTGTTTAGAATGAAAGCTGGAGCCATTGACCAGCTAGAAGCAGAGACAATTGTAGTTAGTCGGTTCAGGTATGTATCAGGCCATTATAGATTTGTGTCTGCCGGGGGATGTGTGCGTCTTGCAGGCATTGATGGGGTGCCCTGGGGATATGCAGATCAAACAAATATACCATTTATATGTTGTTGAGTTACAGGTCACCTCAGGAAAACTAGCAGCAACAGTCACACAGAGGAACCAGGTCAGCCATTGTTGAATTGCAAGGCAGACAAGGTCCAGTCGAGCAAATGCGAGAGGGAATTCTAAATTCAGTGGTACAGGAAGAGATTTCTGTGATCGCAAACCAAAATTCAGACTGATAGTTGCCTCACTTGTTCCAGAATATACGATGTCTCAGAGGACGCACAGAATATTCCGATGAAGATAGTGCGCTGCGTTTATTCGTCTTTCATTTTGAAAAGCAAAGTCATAGCCATGAAGGAAGCTCTAGATCTGCAAACTTAATTGCGGGGGTTAGCCTGGAGTTAAAAAGCAGGAAATCAAGAGTTGTATTCAGAGTATTACTTTCTGTACCATGTACTAACAATGTAAATAATTGGAACAGAGAGCGCAACGGGGCCTTCAGAAATTTTTGCTAATAGGCGTTTCATGAAGCAGCAGGGAATCGTGCAGGGAAAATGGACTGCAGTTGAACAGGAAAGGTACTAAGCTTCACAGATTGTATTCGTAAGTGCAGTCAGCCTGACAAGTAAATCTGAAATAAAAGGCAGGCAAGGGGCGCTTAATGAATATAGTGGGTATTATAGATTGAAGTAAGTTTATCTCAAATCAACGAGTATCATAGGTACGGCTGATGATTCAGAACCTAGATTAATGCTTTAAAATATAGTGTTCTTTCCATAATAGAGCCATGGTTGATACTGGGTCTTGTCTGCCAACTCAACGTCCCATAATGTCAATATGTTAGAAGTGATAGGATGGGAAGTAAAAATATTAGAAAAGTTTTGCGGGTAATTAGAGAAAATGTTACTGCTCTATGCAGAGAAGACATTCATCCCCTGAGGAAAAGTGGGGAAATCTGAAATGAGTCACATTGGTGTGATTATTTTATTAATTCCCAATATCCTGTAGAATCATAGGAGCAAGTATGCAGACAGAGTATGACTGATGTAACTGAGTGAAATGCGTTGTCGTGTTTAATTTGACCTTACCAATATTGGTGGGTACAGCATTGCTGCAAAACCAAACAAACAAACACATCAAGAATCAAACTTTTTTTGAGGCAGACTTTTTCAGCTGCATCCAGGAGTGTTCTTTTTTAAAGCGTGTGACACTACTGGAGTTTCCAATTGGGAAATGAATGTGTAAGGGTGACTAATATTTCTCTGGAAGAACACATTAGAATCGGCGGTAATAATACATTATATTTCAATGCAGTAAGAAATAAGGACGAATTTCGTACTAACCAGAAGAACCGACTGTGCTCTAGGTAAATTGCAGCCCATTAACTGAGGATTTCGGAAATGTAAATTGCGAGCAGTTGACACTGGAAAGTCAACATTTGACTTATGGGAAACCATTGAAGACTATATGACCGGCAGTCAGGTAGGGTACGTTCAGTGAGATTGAATGATACAGATGGTAAAGTAAAAGGCCTTAGATGACAAAAGAAGTTGTGGTTTTTGGCACTAAGGGGGATAAAAAGAAAAAGGTAGCTCATGAATTCGGGAAAGGTATTCAGAGATATATAGAGAACTTAATCAAGTAAGAGAACCACCAAGGGTTTCAGAACGATCTTAGCATCTTGCTCAAGAAGAATACTAACTATATATGTTGCAGTTCGAGAACAAGAGACTGGCTATAGGGAGGGTATTCCTGCTGAAGGAGCATGGAGGTAATTTGTGCTAGGAGTCAGAGGGTGTCGGCAAAGTACTAAATCAATTTTTTGCATTTATATTCACGAAGGGAAAGGATACAGGGAAAGTGAGATCGGAGTGTGCTATTAGAACAAGCTACTTAATTGTGAAACAAAGAGGTAGATGTTATTAAGAGTATTGAAGGACATTAAGATGGACACATTCTCATGGCCTAATAGGACGTATCCTACCTTATGGAGATGCACGTGGGAAGAATGTTGTGGAATCGATGAAGATTTCTGTATTTACTGTCTATTCAGCAGAGCTGGCAGTGAAGAGTGGAGATGAAAAACAGAATTTTTAAAAATTATTATTACAAAGTTTAGCATTCTATTTTTAGAAGCTAAGACCGCAGGGAAGTCCGGGGAAATTGGAACTATTTTGTGCAGAATAGAAGATGAATGTCTAGCTGGATTAGACGCTGCCTCAAGCTGTGTTTTACCAAAGCCAAAGTTCCTTTGATAATGATTTGATCATATTTACTTCTGGATTGTATGCAGTGCATCGATATACAGAACAGCGCTAATACAATGAAGCCTATTGACAGACCGATAAACACGATGATACTGTATCATAACATAACCCTGAGAAATAAGGTCACACAACGTAAGACAATGGCCTCGTCTTCGACTCATTTCGAAAACTAAATTTCCGCATGTATTATCTATCTGTAACTGGTCACCACTGATTCCAATGAATATTGTTTTGCTACTCCAAACCCAGATCAGTAAATGCTTTTTCCCCAATTTCAAAACATTATTGGTATTATATGCTTAACCAAACTCTTGGTATTTCTCGCAGCAATCATTCCTGACTATAGCTTTGAGACGGCAACAAGCTAAATAAAAATTCTGTTAATTTAAAATAGCAATTTGAAAAAATTCTGCTGCATTTGTCCATTCAGGTTGAGCTAGTTATTTATTATCAGATCCTGCACTCGAGTTATTTTCTGCTCTGGCTGTTAGCAGAGATTGCATTGATTCCAAAATTTGCCAATGGAATCGATTTCTCCTCTCCCTCCCCGTAACACTGTTGACACTAAGAACATCTGTTTTTTCTTTTAGTTTTTGTGGCATCATGCCACGACTTTAAGGTAATGTAGTCACTCCTACTTTACAATAGCATTTCAAAATGTGTCTTGCACTTCTTGCCCCTAGGAATCTCCAGAAAGAATATTTGCACAGTAATAATTGAATATAGTGCCTAATATTCATTCATTCATTCATTCTCTGTATATATAAACTGTCTTGTCACATTCTACAGCAATGTCTCTAAAAACTTTTTCTGTTAAACTCACAGGAAACACCTGTTGTTGCACATATCTCTAATACATCTTCTCCTCTGAAACACTGATCTGCGGTTTCTACATTTATTTTGTGATTTCATTCTGACAAATGTTTATGGGCCTACTTTTTATTCCAGACTCTTTAACCAAGTCATCGGTGTGCGAATGTTTAGTTTGAGTTTCTGAATAGTTATTGAGGAGAACTTACTGACCTGCCGGAGGAGCAACATTACATTTATCGTCAATTCAGTTCTGAAATGGGACGAATCTTGGAATGAAAGTCATTTGCAGCCGTATTGTTTTAAGAGTTAAATTATACGACCAGTGTCCAAAGGCCTGGAGCATTGTTCTATTGGTGCAACTGGGCAATGTTATTTCACGTAATCACATAATTATTGAATAAAAACCTAACTGTATTCATGAAAAATTTCTAACAAATATACTGTTGATGAAACCCACCTCACTACAGAAAAGGATCTTGGCGACTGTAGGGATGACAAAAAGCGGACTGAAAAGCCTGAGCGTATGGATATTAAGGATATCAAGAAACAGGATATGCTGGACCCTCATGTGACTCTGTGCTATGACCCTCCGGGGTGCTCAGCTGCGGAAAGCCAATATTATGCACCCCTCGAGGGACAGAGGGTCCCAGTCCCGGTGACTGGCGAGGTTAAAGGAAGAGAGGGCAGTGCATTACTGACCGAATTTCCGAATTTCCTTTGGTGACAGTCAGGACTGTTGGTTTCCCATACCACCGGGAGGCTTTACTCTGGGTTAAAGCCAAAGAGGCTCCGGTTCCTTGCCTACACCCGGACGAAACAAGCCTCCAGCACCAAGGGAGACTGGCCAGACTTGGCCGGGGGCCAACTCCGATACTGGAAGGAAGGAGTCAAAGGTGAAGACGGGACATCTGGCAAGACAGTCTATTAATATTGACCGCACCCAAGACTTTGTAATACATCTCTGTGAAATTTCAGGCCATGGAGTCGACCGCACCAACAGGCCACCCCCCCACCCTCGTCCGGATCACCGTGAAAGAAGGACAGACTCTCCCATCCCTGCAGCAATACCACTTCCAGCCCGAGGCAACGTTTCATGAGGCTGTAAGCTATTTTGTGGATCCAGCAGGAAAACGATAAGTGACGACAGTGAAGTAATTGAGCAAGTCTCCTTTGCAGCAGCTGTCTCCGCCCAGAAAGCTGAGCTACTTGCTCTGACTCCTGCCTGTATCCTAGCAACAGACTAAAGTGCAGTCTAACCGCGTACTCAGTTCTGACTTTGAGGAATCCACCATAGAACTAATTCTTGGTAGAATTAAACAAACAACGCAAAGTCATAAATGAAGATGACTTTGAGGAGGGAGTTCACAAATATTTGGAACAAAGTAAACAGGGCCTGAATGAGGGCTTCAGTAGAGGAGCCAAAAGTACTAGCCGAAGCTGGAATTCTCTTTGATTAACGTTCCGAATTTTAAAATGAAAAAGCCTGTGGAAAAGAAATCACAAACAGATTAAAATGAGAACGTTTACATAGACCCGTACCCCACATTTTTAGTACCCTCGGGAGCCCAGTAAGCTCGTATTAGACAAAATCTAAAGACAGGTATGACGGACATGGGGGAAAACGTAACTGACATCGGGGGAATATATAAGTTCCAGGGCGATGTCCCTGAAGGAGAACACAAACTACCATCCCAAATGGGTTACCACCTTCAACCTCAGACAAATTTCTGGGTGACCCCTGCTGAACAGGTTTGTGCTCCCTCTGTGTTCTTATCTATCTTGATAGATTGAGTAAATAATTGTACACACTTGGGCAGGGAGGGAATGGTTAATATCTTGGTGGCGCCCTGATTACCAGGAAGCAGCTGAAAAGCGAGCCACATCATGAAAAAAAAACCACGAATGCTGGAAAGGGAATGCCTTGTGTTTCCGGAACGGGGGGACCTTTTCCTTCTTTACAACTTGATTTTATAGAACTACCTAGAGCACATTATTGTAAACATTGCTTGGTAATAGTAGATGTATTTAGCAGATAGATAGACGCTATACCCACCAGTGATAATACCGTTGTAAAAGTATTACTAAGTGAAGTGATTCACTGTTTGGGATTACCTGAATCAATAAGCTCAGACAATGGGCCTCATTTTATTGCTAATATAAATGAAAAACATCTGTAAAGAACTGGCAATAAAACAGCAATTTCACTGTGCTGACCACCCAAGAGCAGCTGGTATAGTGGAACGAGCAAATGGAATCTTAAAGAATAAGCTAACGAAACTTATGCAAGAAACTGGACTAACCCGGCTTAAGGTTTTACCTTTGGAATTTTCCATATGAGAGTTGAACCCTAGACTAAAACTGGATTATCCCCAGCAGAAATCATCCATTGAAAGCCTATGTGTACCCCATGGACACCGGGGTTAACTCGTCCCCTCCCTGATAAAATAGAGATGCATACTCTAGGGGAGGAAATGGGAAAATATTTGTGTAAACTAACCAAATATTTTCCAAAGTTTGCACTTGCAGGTTCGCCGGGCCCACCAAGCGTACGAGGATTAAGCTAAAGGGGATTGTCCCACTGTTAATCCTTCAGACTTTGTCTTGATAAAGAATTGGGACGGAAATAAATTGGACACTCGGTGGAGAGGACCCTATCAGGTGCTACTGACCACACCCACGGCCGTGAGGGTGGAGGGGCACCCAAGGTGGATTCATCGATCGGACTGTAAACCCGTCTTTAATGAAGTAGAATAAACAAAGGGGGAATAATATCATGATGGCTGTACTAATGTTTCTTTTTGTACTATGTGCACAAGTCTCCAAACAAATACTTCCCTTTCTCTATGCCACACATATGCAGAACCAAAAAGGCTGTCGGCCTTTTGGGAATGTGCCAGGTTATCCCAGCATGCGGAACCAGGAATGCCCTTGGAAGAAGTACCTTTGAATAGTAGTGAGATGTTATCTGTGAGAATTATGAATTCTTTGAGTAAATCCTGAGACTTATTATTGGATCGATGGAGAATATCAGGATGTAGAACAAACCAGAATTCAGGGTGTCTCTGTTTTAAGGGATGCCATTTACGAGTATCTACAGAAGTGACCTGAGAGAACTTCTGTACAACCTGCCCATACTCTGAGTAAGGTAAATGGGACCTGTTATTGTCGTACTGGAAGAATAGAGGAATCGTTTTTGGGAAATAGCTCTTGTACAGAAATGAGGACTGATTCCCCTCCGTACGCTGTTAATGGAACTTATTGTGTATGTGGTAAGAAGGCACATCCGTGGCTCTCAGGGCCTTATGATGACAAGGGAACTATCACGGTGAGAAATTGGACGGGATGTTGCTACTTAGCTTATGTAGCACCCTCTATATATTCATTAGCCAACATTTCTCATCGTACTCAGCTGGAACGAAATAAGAGATAAATTACAGAAAGTGAGAAATTTTGGACGATATCTTTTCCTTTCTGTGGGCTAGACCGAAATTCGTGAGAAGTATACAAGTTGGCAGCTGCACTAGAACAGTTGGCGAATAGCACTGCGAATGTTTTAACTGATATCCAGACCCAGATTAAGGATTTAACGACTGAAATAGCAGCTCTGAGGATGGCAGTTTTACAGAATAGGATGGCATTGGATTTATTGCCAGCAGAGAAAGGGGTGATATTTGCTGTCATAGGAAAGGAATATTCCAGATAAGGCGTCTAATGTCACAGATCTACATCAGCATATCACTCACGAAATCCAGAAAATTAAGGGAATTAGAGAAAAGATGCATGGGTTCACCGATAGTAAGAGAACCTGGCCATGGTCTTTTAACAGTTCTGGAGACTACTGGGGTATGCTTCTGCATGCAGCTATGATAATAGTTTTAATTATAACCATAGTAATTCTTATAAGATAAATAACGACACTTTGGAATTTAGTCCCTTAGACATTCTACAAATTCTCTCTTTTGAGGTCCAGTAGTGGCTTGTTTTTCCAAATCTACCATCTTGTTAAAATTTGTAATGATTATCATGACATTGCCCTTCTGACACGCCTTTTCCACATCCCGGCTGCCGTTTGGAAGCCAGTATTCAGCTGCCATTAGGGTACTTTTACCCTTGCCATTTCTTAACTCAAACCATAGAGACTCTACAGCTTCTGATACTTTGTCATTCCTTTCTAATGATTTAATATCATTTCTTATACACAGGGCTAAACACCCCTCCCCTGTCTACTAACTTATCTTTCCTATACACCGTATATCCTTGGACATTCAGCTCCCAATGACAGCCATCCTTTAGCCATGTTTCGGAGATGGCCACAACGTCATACTTGCCAATGTGTATCTGGATTTCAAGATAGTCCATTTTATTTCTCATGCTGCTGTATTCAAATGCAACACTTCCAGTCCAGGATTTACTGATTTTACTGAACCACGCCTCTATTTCCCTGTAACTCACCCCACTGGCTGTGATTAAGCCTCATCTCCTGCCTTTGATTTCTATCATCTCTGTTGCACGCTATCTCTGATTTATTTCTGTTTTCCGCTTCCTCAGTCCTATCACTCCGGATCCCAAAGTTAACTCAAATTAGTTTAAACTCTCTCTAAAAGCTCTATTAGAGTTCCCCTCTAGGATTTTGGACCGCTTTGGGTTCAGCTGTAATCCGTCGTTTCTGAACAGGCCGCACCTCCCCGAAGATGCCCCAAGGATCCAGGAAACCGAAACACTGTCCCCTACACTAGTCTATCACTCACGCAATGATATGCCTGATCATGCTATTCTTGCACTCGTTAGCATGTGGCACGGGCAGCAATCCTGAGATTACTACCCTGGAGGTCCTGCTTTCCAGATTCCTACTTAACTCCTGAATTCGCTCTTCAGGACCTCCTCTCTTTTTTCTACCTATGTCATTGATACCGACGTGTACCAAGACTTCGAGCTGTTCACCCTCTCCCTTCAGAATACTCTGCACCCAATCCGAGACATCCCGTACCCTGGCACCTGGGATGCAACACTATCTCTATCAGGCTGACAGAACCTCCTGTCTGTTCCCCTCCCTATGCGATCCTCTATGACTACCGTATTCCTCATCTTACTCCCTCCCTTCTGCTTCACGGAACCGGGCTCAGTGCCAGAGACCTGCAGGAGTTGGACCTGCAGGACGGACTGCGGGAGTAATCGTTATCTTGTGTTGAATGCTGTTGAGGGGATGACCACAGGGGGGCTCTCTCGTATCTGAGCTCTTCCCATTCTTTCCATGACAATCACCCACTTATATAACTCCTGCAGCCTCGGGGAGACTAACTCCTTGTATCTCCTATCTATCTCCTGCTCACATGCAAGTTGTAGGTCATCAAGCCGCAGCTCCAGATCCCTAACACGTTCTCTCAGAAGCTGCACCTCGGTGCACCTGGCGCAGGTATGGCCATCTGGGAGACTGGAAGATTCCCGGGTGTCCCATATCTTACACCCACAGCGAAGTACTAACCCTAGAGACATGCTATCGTCCATGTTTATATGCTCACTAAATTTGTTCCCTGCTTAATCACCTGGAGGAGGGACGGGATGTGATATGTCCAATCTGCTGAGAACACAGAAACAGAGGAAGGAAATGTAATGACGACGTTGTGATTCTGCATCAAGTAGTTCAAATGGCATAATCTCTAATCCCCGCACAAAGAGTAGAGATTATGTACTGGGTATTAATTAGGCTACACCTCGAATTCTATGCACGGTTTTAATCCCCAAGCAGAAGGAAATCTTAAGGGTAGCTATGGAGCCACCCAGAGCGGTATTACCAGGGTAAATCATAGGATGGTTTATCAGCAGAGGTGAGCTAATTTGACCCTGAATTTAGAAACACTTTCACAAACAATAGGGTATTTGTGGAGCATCCTGATAGAGTATCGCTCCTCGTCAGTTAGAGAGGCACAGAGAGGGTTCATTTCAAATGGAGATGTGTGAAAATTCCTGGAATTTTATATTTTCTCTTTAATTTCGCTTTGTATCAATCAATGAGGTATCTGTCTATTTGAGCGTACAATCTTTGGGATTCACTGCCTTGAGAGAGTGAAGGCCGGTTGGCTGGGTATTTTTGAGATGGAGATAGATAATTAATTAAGGGGAACGAGGGGAATGGTCACAGGAGCTTTGATCATACACGGATGCGATGAATAATCCTAAGATCATAAAACGCAGCAGGAGAATTTTTCCTGTTTTCTGTTCTAAATGGAGGTCCCGCTAATCTGTGTGCGTGTTCCTCTGGTCCCCAAATACTCTCGACATGCACTCGTTCTCGGCTTTTCAGTATTCGAGAGCCTCCCTCATTTTATTTTCTAAACGTTATCGGATCCAGGCCCAGAGACATCGAATGCTCCTCATGCGTTAACCCTGCCGGTCTCGGAATCATTTTGATGAGCCTCCTCTGGACTCGGTCCAATTCCAGCACATTTTTCCTGAGATGAGCCCCTACACTGCTCATGATAGTCCGTGTGGTTTACCCAATGCCTGATAACGTCTCAACGTTGTCTCCTTATGAATAGTCCTCTGGTAATAAACCCTAATGATGCATCTTGTTGTACTTTCCCCTCTCGAGTCTGGTCCCAAAAAGGGTGCCAAGCCTGCTTCACCAGAAAGGGGAAAAGCCCGCGCGCGGGACGGGTCTGTGAATGCGCGACCCCTATAGCATTCCCGCCCGGGGAGGGCGGGATCAGGAAGGCTTTAAAGAGAAGCCTCGAAGTTCGAATAAATCTCTTTTGCAACTGCAGCTGACCGACTACGTGTCGTTATTTCAGCGCTGCGTGTAGCACACCGCTACATCCTTATGAATAGTCCTCTCGTACTGAATGGTGACATCACATTTACATAACTTTACAGGTGCATGGCCAGAGTGGAGAGTAGGAGAGGCGATGGGCAGTGATTTTTTTTTACTGGACGGAGAAATCGATATTCGTGCCTTCAGGTTGAAGCTGCGCAGGTGGAATCTGATGTGTTTCTCTTCAACCCTGAGGCTGTCAATTTGAGCAACTCCAGCCATTGCTATTCTGCCATCATCCCTGATAGTGTTCTCCCATGCCTCCGCAGTTCCCCTCACTCCACTAATAATGATGACTTGTTGAACCTTTCCCATCTCGATGTGCAGGGTGAATTCTAACATGTTATGATCACCGCATCCACATGACTCCTTTACCATAAGCTCCCTAATCAAATTTGGTTCATTACAAAGCACTCAATCCAGAATTAACTTTTCCTTAGTTAGCACAATTACAAGCTGTTTTAAAAGGCATCTGATATGTATTTTCCAGATTCCCTCTCTTGAGATCAAGCACCAACCTGATTTTCATCATGTGCCTCCACCCATCCCGCTCATGGACTGTTTGTCCCACTCCCATCGGGGGTAGACTACGCAGCATCCTCACCAAGACAACCAGACTCTAAACAGCTACTTTTCCTAAGCAGTAAGGCTGATAAATATCTTTACCCACTAACCCACCATTCCACACGACCTCTATTTTATATTTTCCTGTCTGTCATCTTATTTTCAGCCAACCAGTGCCAAGAGTCACTTTATGGATATACCATCCATCCGTGCACAGTATATAAGCTGTGGATATATGCTGTTACATTTGTGGCTTTGTGTTGCATTGGAGCCGGAATAATAATTATTTCGACCTCATTTACACGTGTTTGCTGAAAAGGGAATTAAACAATCTTGAATCTTGAATAAACATTTCAGCAGGCTGAAGCGCCACATTTTTGTCTCTCAGCTTTATTGCGGCAGAGCGCCACCTGGTGACAATGGAGTGAACAAATCAGGGGGTCCTGTTATTGTGGCAAATCACCACCAAGTATAAGAGTTGTCCACAAAAGAGAGAGTTTTACAGCGATAAGGAGGGGTGTAGGGGCTGGAAACCAACTCTGCAAGTGGATAAAGTGCGAGATCTGCCCCAGACCACTCTCCTCACCACTAGTCAGGGTCCCAAACAGTCCTTCCATATGAGGCAACTTTTCAACATCGTGCCTGTCGGGTCATTTACTGTTTCCAGTTTTCCAGGTGTGGCCTCCTCGACATTAGTCAGACCCAATGTAGGCTGTGCATTCTGCACTCTGTCCCGATGAGATTCGGCAGATGTTGGAGATGCAGAGTAACATACACAATATGTTGGAGGAAGACAGGAGGTCAGGTAGCTTCTATGGAGGGGATAAAGCAAAACAGAGATTTCCTGCCGAGATGCTTCATCGGGACTGGAAGTGGGGAGAAGCCGGAATAAGATGGTGTGGGGAGTGGTAAGAGTCCAAGCTGGTAGATGATCGGTGAAGCCAGATATGACTGAAGCTGAGTGGGCGGGAGATGAAGTGAGACGCTGTGAGGTGGTAGGCGGAAAATGCAAACGGATGAAAAGTAGGAATCTGATAGGATAGGACCATGGGGAAAAAAATAAGTAAAAGAGGAACCAGAGGGAGACGATCCGCAGTGGAGAAGAGAGAAGTGGGGAGACAGAATGGAGGAGACGGGCGTGTGGGCTGATGAAAAGAAAAGGTGGAGGTAGAAGTTAAAGACATCGATGTTCATGCCATCGGGTTGTAAACTACCCGGATGTAATATGAGGTGCTGCTCCGCCAACCTGAGAGTGAACTCATCGTGTTAGTTAAACAATGAACCGGAAAGGACAGTGGATTAATAATTTTACCCTGGAATCCCTATTAAATCCATCCTCTCTCACCTTAAACCGGTGCCGTCTGGTTGTTGATTCCACAAAAGTGGGAAAAGGACTGCACACATTCCCCATTTCTGTACACTCAAAGTTTGGAACAAGGTCAGCCTCAATCTCCTGCACTTCAAGGTGTGAATTCCCAAACTGCCCAAATTCTCTCCAGAATCCAGCCCCTCGAGTACCGGCACCATTCTCGTAAATCTCCCCTGCACTCAGTCCAGCTTGACGTCCTCTCTCCTGTAGCAGAACGACCAAAACTGAATACAATAATCCAGACATGGCTACCCTAACAATGCTCTAACCCTCATGTAACCTCACTAGCCTCTTCTTCAGACCATGAAGCATGAGATATGAGACAGTGGCTGCTCAGCAAATCGAGTCTGTTCCGCCATTCTTACATGTCCAATTGATTATCGCTCTCAACCCCATTCTCCCGTCTTCTCCCCACAATCTTTTAAAATGCACTCAATGACTTGACCTTTACTCCGTCCGTGGCAATGAATTCCAAATATTTACCAGTCCCTAACTGAAGAAATTCCTCCTCATCTCTGCTTTCAGTGGACGCCCTGTATATTGAAGCCGTGGCCTCTGCTCCCAGACTCACACAGTGTGGGGTGAATCTTCTTCACAGCTACTCTGTCGAGGCTTTTCAGTATTTAATAGGTTTCAATGAGATCCCCTCTCTTTCTTCTGGACCAGCGAGTACAGGGTCAAAGACGTCTAATTGTCCTCATACATTACCCCTTTCATTCCTGGAATCATTCTGGTGAACCTTCTCGGGATTCGCTCCAATACGAGCACATCGTTTCTCAGATAAGAGGTCGGAAACGGCTCACAATACACCAAGAGCGATCTGACCAATACGTTATAAATCTGCAGTATCACATCCTTGCTCTTACATGCTAACGTTACAGTTGTCATTCTTAAACAACTCAATCTGCAAGCAAACTTTTAGGGTCACCAGCTCAAGCACTCCCAAGTACTTATGAACCTCTGATTTTTGATTTTTCTCCCATTTATTTTTTTTTTCTACACCCATGAATGTACACTTGCATACACTGTATTTCTTCTGCACATTCGTTGCCTGTTCTCCAAAACTATCGAAGTCCTTCTGCATGATCTCAATTTGCTCTAAAGTACCTGTCCTGTACCTATTTTTGATCAACTGCAAAGTTCGTCACCAAGATATCAATTCCGTCCTCCATATCATTCAGATTTAACAGGAAAAGATGCGGTCTCAATACTGACCCCTACGGAACACCATTAGTTAACGACAGCAAAACAGAATTGCCCACATTATTCTGACTCTTTCTGCCTTGTCAGTCAGCCGGTCTTCGATCCAGACAAGTATCTTTCCCGTAATTCCATGAGCTGTCATCTTGTTAAGCAGCCTCACGTGCAGCACCTTAGAAACATAGAAAATCTGCAACACAATACAGGCCCTTCGGCCCACAAAGCTGTGTCGAACATGTCCTTAACCTAGAGCTACCTAGACTTAGCCATAGCCCTCGATTTTTCTAAGCTCCATGTACATATCCCGGAGACTCTTAGAAGACCCTATCGTTTCCGCTTCAACCACCGACGCTGGCAGCCCATTGCGCGCACTCACTACTCTCTGCCTAAAAAAAAATCTTACTCCTGATATCTCCTTGGATCAATGCCTCTCATCATCTACACTCCAAGGAGAAAAGGACGAGTTCACTCAACCTATTCTCATAAGACATTCCCCACAATCCAGGGAGCATCTTTGCTTATACTCTCTGCACACGTTATGTGGTTTCCATATCCATCCTGTAGTGAGGTGATCAAAATTTAGTAAATTACACCAAGGGGGGTCTGGTCAGGGTCCAAAATAGCTGCAGCATTACCTCTCGGCTCTTAAACTGAATCCCACGTAAGGTCAAAACACCGAACGCCTCCTTAACCACTGAGTCAACCTGCGTGGCAGCTTTGCGTGTCCTATGGACTCGGACCCCAAGATCCCTCTAATCCTCCACACTGCCAAGACCGCCAAGACAAGATCCCATAGCTGCTTATGGTCCATATCGGTAGGGGTGTGGGGGGTGGCGGTTTTGCTACAACTGGGTGGAGTATTCAAGGGCATTTTTAACGTCTCACTGCTGTGGGCAGAAGTTGTCACTTGCTTTAAAAAGGCAACAATGCGGGCTGCCTCATTGACTGTCGCCGGTAGCACTCACATCGACGGTGATGAAAAGCTTTGAGAGGTTGGTTATAACGGAACTGAACTCCGCCTCAGGACCTGGACCCATTGCAATTTGCCTATCGTCACAATAGGTCAACGGCAGACGCAATCTCCATGGCTCTCCACACGGCTTTTTCCCACCTGGACACCTACGTCAGGATGCTGTTCATCGACTACAGCTTCGCATTTAATACCATCGTTCCCACAATCCTAATTGAGAACTTGCAAAACCTGAGACTCTGTACCTCTCTCTGTAATTGAATCCCCGACTTCCTAACCGGAAGACCACAGTCTGTACGGATTGGTAATAACATATACCCTTTGCTAATGATCAACACTGGCGTACCTCAGGGTTATGTGTTTAGCTCACTGCTCTTCTCTCTGTATACACATGACTGTGTGGCCAGGCATGGCTCAAACACCATCTAGAAATCTGCTGATGATACAAACATTGTTGTTCGAATCTCAGGTGGTGACGTGGGGGCGTGCAGGAGTGAGATATGCCAGCTAGTGGAAAGGTGCCGCAGCAATAGCTTGGCACTCAACGTCAGTAAGAAAGAAGAGCTGATTATAGTCTTCAGGAAGAGGAAGACGAGGGAACACATACCAATCCTCATAGAGGGATCAGAGGTAGAGAGTGCGAGCAGCTTAAGTTCCTGGGTGTCAAGATCTCTGAGGATCTAACCTGGTCCCAGCACATTGATGTCGTCATCAAGGGCAAGATAACAGATATACTTTATTAGGACTTTGAAGCGGTTTGGCATGTCAACAAATACGCTCAAAAACTGATATAGTTGCACCGTGGAGAGCATTCTGACAGGTGCATCAATGGCTGGTATGTAGCGGCTACTGCAAAGGACCGAAGGAAACTGCAGAGGGTTGTAAATCTAGTCAGCTCCATCCTGGGCACTAGCCTACAAAGTATTCAAGACATCTTTAGGAGGCGGTGTCTGAAAAAGGCAGCGTCCATTATTAAAGACCTCCAGCACCAAGGGTATGCCCTTTACTCTCTGTTAGCATCTGGTAGGGGATACACAAGAGTCAAGGCACACACTCGTTGTTTAGCAACAGCTTTTCCCCCACTGCTATCTGATTCCTAAATGGACGTTTAAGCTCTGGACACTATCTCACTTTTTAATCTACAATATTACTGATTTGTCATATTTTTAATAATCTATTCATTGCACATAATACATTTACTTGTTTAATTATAATGTTTTTATCTATTTATTATTATCTATGCTAGATTGTGTATTGCATTGTACTGCTGCTGCAGTAATCCTGATTCTGAGCGGGGGATATGGCATGCTCCAGTATAACATGTAGCCCAGCGGAAGGAAGGAGCGCTTACATCATAATCATATGGTCAATCAGCACAAAATTAATTCTTGACATTTTTCAGTGGATTAGCGGATAAGGAACCTAAAATATGAAAAGAGGTGCAGCTTGTGTTCAATGGGTGCAAATAATGGAACACAACAAGGAACCTAAAAATATCGAGGCTGCATCACTGACAGCTTTATACAGCTGTTTTTTTTCTCTGATCTCGCATACTGGCAATGACATAGGTAAATCTAATTGTTAAAATATCTTGTATACAGTACATGTAAACATACGTTTAACATATTTAAACACATTAACACATTGTGAAGAATGCTGCAAATAAATGTTCAACTTTGTGTTGTTTCATCCAGGCAATGTACAAAAACAAAGTGAATTATTACACATCACAAGGCAGATTAATTTCAATCAGAAATTGTTGTAGTTAACCCGTTGTAGTTCAGCACATGCACAAATACGGAATACTCTACATGTTTGTGTAAGATAAAAATAGGACACGTTTAAACACACAAGATGCCTTTAGGGGGACATTTCGCCAAAAAGAAAACAGTACACAAGATTATGAAGGAATTTTACTGGCCTAACATGAGGAAAGATATTGTCAATTACTGCAGAGGGTGCCACACGTGTGTGGTGGTGGAAAAACCTAATCAGCCCATCCCAAAAGCGCCACTTCGGCCGATAGCTGCTTTCGGTGAACCATTTTCCCGAGTCATAGTGGACTGTGTGGGCCCGTTACCAAAGAATGCAGCAGGGTGTCAGTATGTGCTAACTGTTATGTGCGCTGCATCTAGGTTCCCGGAGGTTGTACCTCTCAGGAGCATCAAAGCAAAAGTTGTGGTTAAGGACCTCGTCAAGTTTTTCACACTGGTATCCACATTTCAGCAGATAGTTTCTGAGCTGGGGGCTAAACAAATTGTAACATCTGCCTACCACCCGGAGTCTCAAGGGGTTTGGAGCGGTTTCATTCAACTTTAACAACCATTTTTCAGTGAGGGACACTATTCAGGAATCACTGGGGTTTAGTCCATTTCAGCTCGTTTTCGGCCATAGGCCGAAGGGAACCCGACAGTGCGTGTCAGTGTGATAGATTATGCCCTGAAATTCCGCGAGAGACTTAGTAAGGTATGCGACCTTGCAAGGAAGAATTTACAAGATTCCCAATTCAAAATGAAGCATTGGTATGACAGGAGAGCTGGAGAACAGATGTTTGAAGTTGGGGATAAGGTCCTGGTTTTGTTTCCCTTGGTGATCAACCTCCTCCATGCGGGATTCCAGGGACCCTACGAGGTGATTAAAAAGATTGACTCTTTGAACTATGTTATTAAAACTCCTGATAGGAGAAGGACTAATCAGTTAGTTCACCTAAATATGCTCAAACCATATCATGACTCCCAGATAGTACCAGTTAGTACAATCATGGAACCAGCTGAGGGGGTGGAATCTGGTAACGAGGAGCAAGAGCGTTTGAATAAGTTAAATATAGTGTCAATCAGACTGGGCAATTCCATTATTTTGACCGACTTTACTGATAAAGTCTGTCACTTGGAGACTGCTCAGAGAACACAAGTGACAGAGCTAATTAACAGGTATAAGGATTTATTTCCCGATGTTCCGAGACGGCGCACGAGTGCAGTGTATGATGTCATTGTAAGTTCAGCCCAGCCCATTATACAGCATCCCTATACAATAAATTTGAGAAAAGTAAGCTGGTGGAAAAAGAAATTGAATATATGCGAGCAGCCGGTATCATTAGGCGATCTAGCTCAGATTGGGCGGCGCCTTGTGTTCTTGTTCCCAAATTGGACTGTAGCATGAGGTTTTGTACGGACTACAGGAAAATCAATGCCATCACAAAGTCAGATGCTTATCCTATCCCAAGAGTAGATGATTGTATTGATAAAGTGGGAAAGGCTAGGTACGTGACCAAGATTGACTTGCTAAAAGGATATTGGTGTGTTCCTTTGAATAAAAGGGCTAGAGAAATCTCAGCACTTGTCACACCTCCAGGGCTGTATGAAAATAATGTTTTACCTGTCGGAATGAAAAATGCTACAGGAACATTTCAAAGGAAGATTGACTCGGTAATTAGAGGTACAGAAAACACAGGGTCTCACATCAATGATTTAGTGGTCTGGAGTGACATGTGGGAAGAGCACATTGTGGTTGTGTAAAAACTGTTCAAACGGCTGCCTGAGGCCAATCTAACAGTGAACCTCACTATAAGTGAGTGCGGCGACACTACTGTCACGTATCTGGGGTATGTAGTAGGTCAGCGGCAACTGGCTCCTATACAAGCCAAGGTACAGGCTAATGCAGAGGTTCCCGTCCCGACTAACAGGAAAGCTCAGAGAAGGTTTTTAGGTTTGGTGGGGTATTACCGAAAGTTCTACAAAACGTTTGCAGATATCGCTCTCACCCTTACAAAACTCCTCGGGAAGAGTGAGAGATTTGTATGGACTGACCTTTGTCAGGCGGCATTTGAACGACTAAAAACTGTACTGTGTTGTCATCCCGTCCTCAGAGCACCTGACTTTTCAAAACCATTCTCGATAGCAGCAGACGCCAGTGACGAAGCTGCTGGGGCAGTATTGTTACAAAAGGGTGCGGATGACTTTGAACACCCAGTGGCTTATTTCTCCAAGAAGTTTAATGTGTACCAGTCAAACTATTCCACTGTGGAAAAAGAGTTACTATCAATTATACTGGATTTGCAACATTTCGAAGTTTATAGTTGTCCTGCCCAGAAGAGGGACAGCAGAGGGAATCCGCGAATGTGGACGGTGACCAATGGACCGAGGGTGTTTTCTTCGCGCCTTAGACAGAGCAACTGTATCACTCATTGAATTGGGAGATCGCCTATATTGATCGTGTAAGGTTCCACTTTATTTTAAGATTGGCTGTTCCCTGAATAGGGGTGATCCCCTGAAGTGCCCTTAATAGAGCAACGTACCATAGCAGCACTCCAGCCATCGGTCTGTGATGCACAAGAAAACATTAGTTCTACTTCTGAGCTGTTAGGTGTTCGGAATTTAAACATTGCAATTCTTCCTGTCCTTCTAAAGCGACCCACCGAGTGGTGCCTGTACGGGGGCCACTATTTCCCCATTCTGCCGTTCCCCTCTTGGCCCTGTCACCCATATTTACTAGCTACCACACATATCTCACTCAAGGGAGTACCCTCTAAAAGACCTTCTAAAGCCAGAGGATAAGTCCGAATCAAACGGGAAACTGGGGAACCCCGTTTGTGGTCGATTGTTCAGAACGTTCACCGCTTGTTGCAGCGCTGAATGCCATCCCTTCATAACGTGGGGTGGGGTCACAATCGGATCTGCTGCTTCAAAACTCCATCTCATCGTTCAATCAAGCCAGCTACCTGGGGGTAATAAGGTATATGCCAATAAATACCTTGCTCTTTCGCCCAATCCTGGATCTGTTGCCCTGTCAAATGGGATCCATTATCTGACTGTATTTCCTCGGGTGTGTCATCATGTGACGTCAGGTATTCTACCCCTTCAATGGTGGATTCCTGACTGGCACTCGGAAAGGGTGTGGCCAACAGGAATCCAGAATAAGTGGCCACCATTGTCAACACTAATGTAATATTCTTATGTGGGGCAGAGGTCCAATGTAATCAATCTGCCATACTTTAGACGGTAAGGAGCCTGTCTTAATATGGGCGAAAGGTCCACGCGGGACAGAATGAGGCTTGACTTGCTGGCAAGTAGGAGACTTGATACAATAGTCCGACAGTCATCCACCGTCAAAGATATCCCATGGACTAGTCCCCACTCTCGCGTCCCCTTCTCCACGAGGTGACCGGACTGTTCGTGGGTCCAGCTAGCTAGAGGCACTATAATTGCAGATACCGCAGCCAATCCGCTTACTTGATTATTGTAGAGCGCCGTAGGGCTAATGTCCTTCTGGTGAACATTCACATGATACACATAAATGTCGTGCCTCTGCGCCTCTTGCCATATCTGTTGCCAATATTCCTTGTTCAGATGAACTGTTCACTGGTGCATCTGCCAACTCACCATCCAGATTGCCATTCCATTAGCCACTGCCCACAAGTCGGTATATATTCAAATTTCCTTGGTGGGGAGTGAAAAGGGCAGGGTAACCGCTACAAGTCCCGCCAGCTGATGGGACTCGTCCTCTCCTTTTATTAACTGAGTATCGTTCGAGGGTCGCAGACCAGCAGCCTTCCACCGTTGGCGTCCCGACACGCAGTGGCTTGAGCCATTCGTAAACCAAGCATCAGCCTTTTCCTCCGATGTCAATTCCTCGTACGGCCGGCACCATCGAATGGGGCAGAGTCCGAGAGTGGAAACCGCCTTCTCTTCATCGGTTCCAGCTGTCATAGGTAATCTGGCTGCATGTTCATGAAGATGGCTGACTCCTTTGGTTCCTTTAGCGGTCCGGTCCTGTATATATATCATTTCAACTTCACTATGGATGACTGCTGTGCACGCCCCTGTCTCACCTTCATATCTGGGGGAACACCCAGGACGTAATAGGCAAATTACGTTTCCACCAGGGCCCAGTAACAAGCCAGGAGCTGCCGTTCGAACGGAGTATATCGTTCGGCAGCCTCCGACATAGAGCGTGACCGGAACCCTAGGGGCACCCTCCTTCCGTTCAGCAGTTGCCACAGACTCCATACGGCCAGGTTATCTTGAACAGACTCCTGTAATTCATACGGAGCCCCCGGGACACTAGGTGAAAGGGGGACAGCGTGTTCACCTGCCATTCTGGCCTGCTCAAACCCCTCCTTTTGCTCATATCCCCATGTGAATTTACTCTTCTTACGAGTGACGGCGTACAGTGGCTTCAATTGGAGAGTCAAATGGGGAATATGCCTCCTCCAATATCCTAATGATCCCACAAAGCGCTGGGCGTCCTGCTTGGGGGTATTGGGGGTAGTTGCGGTTTGAATTTTATTTCGCACCTTTTCCGGTATGAATCTCCCCCAGCATGCCAGTGGATCCTCAGAAATGTCACTGATTGACTGGGACCTTGTACCATATCTTAACTCACAGCCTATCCCTTCTCTCGCACACACTGTAACAGGGACCACAGTGTCTCTGCGACACTGCCTTCGTCAGGTCCCTGTAACATAACATCACCGATAGAGTGGTGTATTCTGACGTTAGTCTCCAAATCACGCGCCACTATCCCGTGGCAAAATGTAGGACTATGAACATACCCCTGTGGCAAACGAGTAAAGGTATACTGCCTACTGTTCCAGGTGAACGCGAACTGCTCCTGTGATTCCTCCTCCAAGAGAATCGAAAAGAAGGAGTTGGCCAGATCAATAACAGCATACCATCGACCATCTGCATCATCCGAATTATCAACCATCGTCCCTATGTCAGGCACAGCGGAACTCAACGGGGGAGAGTATCGATTCAATTCTCAATAATCAACAGTCATTCGCCAGGACCCGTCTGGCTTCTTTCCCGGCCAGACCGGGCTATTTTACAAGAACGTGGCAGGTCGAAAAACTACAGCTTGCTCAAATGAGACAACAGTATCAGTTATTTCACTGTGACGCCCCGGAATCCGTAATTGTAGAATTGACGAAATCTGCGTCGGTGGGGGGATAATCAGGGGCTTCCACTTAGTCCTTCCGACTACCACCTGCATGCTCCCGATCCCAAAACTAAAGGACACTTCAATTGCATTCCGCGCAACGCATTCATTCCTGAGATACTTTCGGAGGTTTCATCAATCAGGACAGATACAGAACGCGGTGCGTTGTCGGCGATCGTTACATCCCCCATCCCTTCAATATTATACTCCGGTCCCCTCCACATATCGGGATCGCCCGGGATCACAGTATGACCTGCTCTCGTATCCACCTGAGCAACAAATCGGTGATCATTTCCCTTAGCCCAGTGGACACCCATAGGTACATAAGGCCTAGGGTCCTCCCGGGTCCACATCAAATTAATCTTCTATGTCGGGGGAACGCGGACAGCCCCCTAGGTCCGGAAGAGGTTGTGAATACGCCATTTTCCGGTCTCCTCTTGTATGGCCTTCTTTCCTACGTCCTGCAGTTCAGCTAACGATGGTACAGTGAGGAGGCAGGAGGAGCAGGAGGGGCAGCCGGCGGCTTCCAAGCTTTCATGTGCTGATGATACACAGCATACAATACCCTAGTCGGTCCACCGTCAATCTTGTATTTACTGACGCCTGCTTTCAATAGGGTCGTGAACATCTCCCTGCACGTCAGGGCAGATTTCTGTCATGGCTCTGGTTGGCTGTTCCCCTTTAACGCTCCTTTCTCCCTGATTATGCCCTAATTTCAGTCATTAGGTTTCCAATTACTGTTACTTTACTTAATTACAGCACACCTGGTTTTCATCAGCGACTGCAATAAGTCCGATGGCGTCACTATCCCGGGTTGCCAGTTTGTTGGTCCATTCTCGAGAGCTACTTCGTTCGCTTCTCCGATTAAAACCGTTAGTCCTTAGTTCAGCCCTAGTTTCAAGATAGTCCCTGTAAGTCCCGTCTCCGTGTCAAGATTCCTCCCGCTTGCTGTTCTACGTTCACGTCTACGCCAGCCTCCCCGACTCAGTCGACGTGCCGGTGACCTGCACTGGGGTTCTCCTCAGTCGCCCCGTGTAACAGAACATACTGGCCACAATGAACCCAGCCAACGCGAATTCCTTGCAACAAGCCCTCGCCAGCCAAGCCACCCTCTCCTGCATGTCATGGAGAACCTCCGTTCCCTGTCCGTGAACGTAGGAAAGATCAGTGAACAGATCGACCGATTATCTACCCATCTGACCCCGTCGTCTCCGGGAACTCTGTCTGACCAGCCCAGAAAGCCTGTACTGGCGACGCCCAATGCGTCAACAACATGTCCGCTAAGAGAGACACACGTACCTGAACCAGAACCCTGCGCCGGAGATCTGGGGAAGTGCCGGGCTTAGCTACTGCAATGCTTCTTGTTGTTCGAGCAGCAGTCATCCACGTACGCCATGAACATATCAAAAATAGCTTACGTTATGGGGTTGTTGCAAGGAAATGCCTTAGCATGGGCCACCGCGATTTGGGATAATCAGCCAGAGACCTGCTCTTCCTTCCCCATCTTCATCTCAGAAATAAGATCCGCGGTAAACAATAGACAGTAGGTGCAGGAATAGGCCCTTCGGCCCTTCTAGCCAGCACCGCCATTCACTGTGATCATGGCTTATCATACACAAGCAGTACCCCGTTTCTGCCCTCTCCCCATATCCCTTGACCCCGCTATCTATAAGAGCTCTATCTAACTCCCTCTTGAATGCATCCAGACACTTAGCCTCCACTGCCTTCTGGGGCAGAGCATTCCACATATCCACCACTCTCTGGGTGAAAAAGTTTTTCCGCTTCTCTGTTCTAAATGGCCTACCCCTTATTTTTAAACTGTGGCCTCTAGTTCTGGACTCACCCATCAGCGGGAACATGCTTCCTGCCTCCAGTGTGTCCAATCCCTTAATAATCTTATATGTTTCAATCAGATCCCCTCTCATCCTTCTAAATTCCTGTGTATACAGGTCCAGTCGCTCCAATCTTTCAACATATGACAGTCACGCCATTCCTGGAATTAACCTTGTGGACCTACGCTGCACTCCCTCGATAGCAAGAATGTCCTTCCTCAAATTTGGAGACCTAAACTGCACACAGTACTCCAGGTGGGGTCTCACCAGGGCCCTGTACAGCTGCGGAAGGACCTCTTTACTCCTATACTCAATTCCTTATGTTATAAAAGCCAGCATTTCATTAGCTTTCTTTACTGCCTGCTGTACATGCATACATGCTTTCATTGACTACTGTACAAGAACACCTAGATCTCGTCGTACTTCCCCTTTTCCTATCTTGACTCTATTTAGATAGTAATCTGCCTTCCTGTTCTTGCCACCAATGTGGATAACCTCACATTTATCCACATTCAGCTGCATCTGCCATACATTTGCCTAATCACCCAACCTGTCCAAGTCACCCTGCATTCTTATAACATTTTCCTGATATTTCACACGGCCACCCAGCTTTGTGTCATCAGCAAATTTTCTAATGTTACTTTTAATACCTTCATCTAAATCATAAATATATATTGAATATACCGCAGGTACCCCACTGGTCACAGCCTGCCATTCCGAAAGGGACCCGTTAATCGCCACTCTTTGTTTCCTGTCAGCCAGCCAATTTTCAATCCATGTCAGTACTCTGCCCCCAATACCATGTGCCCTAATTTTGCCCACTAATCTCCTATGTGGGACTTTATCAAGAGCTTTCTGGAAGTCCAGGTACACTACATCCACTGGCTGTCCCTTGTCCATTTTCATAGTTACATCCTCAAAAAACTCCAGAAGATTAGTCAAGCACGATTTTCCCGTAATAAATCCATGCTGATACGGACATCGTTCTACTGCTGTCCAAATGTGTCGTAATTTCCTCTTTTATAATAGACTCCAGCATCTTGACTACCGACTACAATAGACTACCGACGTCAGGCTAACCGGTCTATAATTCCTTGTTTTCTCTCTCCCTCCCTTCTTGAAAAATTGGGACAACATTAGCTACCCTCCAATCAGCAGAAACTGATCCTGATTCTATAGATCATTGGAAAAAGATTACTAATGCGTCCACGATTCCTAGAGCCACCGCTTTAAGTACCCTGGGATGCAGCTAAGCGTCTACTCACCCTCTGTCAAGGCTGACGTAGTGTTGCCGAATACTCCGTGGAGTTCTGGACGCTAGCGGCCGACTCGGGTTGGAATGATGAGGCACTGCAGCAGCTATTCCGGCAAGGCCTCTGTGATAAGGTAAAGGACAAGTTGGCTGCTAGGGATGACACTAACAGCCTGAATTCAGTTATCTACCTGGCCACCAGGTTGAAAAACCGACTCGGAGAACGTCAGAGAGAGAGAGAGAAACGGTCGTCCTACTCATTTGGCACCCCATGGCACGCTTTAACATCTTCTCCCAGCCCTACCTTCTCTCCTCTTCCCGTCCGTAGAATAGCACCCGACCCGGCCGTTTCCACCACCCCGGGAGAGGAACCAATGCAGCTGGGATGGAGCCGTCTTTCTCCCACAGAGCGACTCCGGAGATTCAAAGCTGGGGATTGTTTCTGTTGCGGTCAGTCTGGCCATTTTCGTGCTACCTGTTCCCTTTGGCCAAAATGGAGGGCTCACCAGTAGAAAGGGGGATGCTGGTGAGTCAGACAATATTCGCTTCTGTTCCCCAATCCGGGTTACAGATCCAAGCTACTGTAAGCTACAGCCAACAGTTCCTGTACTTGAGAGACTCCGGTGCTGAGGTCAATCTGTTGGATGAAAAAATTGCTTCCTAGGCTGGAATTCCTCGGGAGCCGTTGAGTACCCCTCTGGAAGCCCGGGCACTGGACGGAAGACTTCTGGCCCGAATAACTCACCGTACACCACCACTGTCTTTGATCCTCGCTGGGAGCCATCGGGAGCAGGTACAATTTAACTTAATTTCCTCTCCTCAAGCTCCTATAGTTCTTGGGTACCCTGTTAAGCCGGCATAATCCTTATATTGATTGGTCCGCCGGGAAGATAGCCAATTGGAGTCCGTTTTGTCACTCCACTTGTCTACAGTCGGCCCTTTCCCCTGTAAGAACCGCCACGACCTCATCTGCCGTTGAACCCCCCGACTTGTCCATGGATCCAGCGGAATACTACGACCTGGGACAAGTGTTTAGTAAACAACGCGCCCTTTCCCTGCCTCCACACCGACCATACGATAGTGCAATCGACCTTCTCCCCGGAGCCCATCTACCCACCAGTCGGCTGTATAACTTGTCCCAGCCAAAGAGGATTGCAAAGGTGGGTTACATCAGTGAATCTCTCGCGGCGGGCATTATCCGACCCTCATTCTCCCGGTTGGGCGCAGGGTTCTTCTCTGTGGGGAAATAAGGATGGTTTTCTCCGTTCCTGCATCGACTACCGAGGCCTAAAACATATAACCATAAAGAACAAGTACCCACTGCAGCTTATAAGTTCTGTGTTCGAACCACTTCACGGAGCCGCCATCTTCTCGAAGTTGGACCTACTAAGCGCCTAACATATGGTCCGAATAAAGGAAGGGGGCGAGTGGATGACGGCATTCAATACCCCTTTAGGCCACCTCGAGTACTTGATTATGCCTTTCGACCTCACCAATGCCCCCACGGTTTTTCAAGCCCTGATTAACGATGTACTAAGAGACTTTATTAACCGCTCTGTCTCTGTCTACCCAGAATAGATCCTAATATTTTCCAGCTGTCCCCAGCAACACGTTTAGCATGTCCGTCAAGTCCTGCAGAGACTGGAGGAGAAAGAAATATTCGTAAAGCCGGAGAATTGCGAATTCCACGTCCCCTCGGTCAGCTTCCAGGATTATATTATCGACAGCGGACAGGTGATATCCCTGAACAATTCTAAATGACTCCCTTCACCGTGTATCTCTGCACTTTTATGTTTGCCGATTCTGTTATCTGTTCCTCAATGTGCCCCAGAGTAAGAGTTTATTCGAGTGAGGTCCCACTCGTAAATAATATCACAATCATTTCGATGTTCTTCGTTCACTCAGCTTCAGGAATAAAATCGGCTGATACCGCTGACACTCATTGCCCGGTGTGTTACCAGCACAACCATCAATACGTTTGCCTCTGGTGTAAATACTGGAGGGATATTTTTCTGTCATTTATGGATTCAACTCAGTAAACAGATGACTTTATCTGCTGCTTTATCATAAAATACCGGTTTACTTGGGGTTATCTCGAAAGTGCCCTGGTGGAAATAAACGCAGGACATCTAAACAAGGTGAGGCACCAAGTAATTTCAAATTAGAAACCATTATCACCAGAGAAACACACGCACACACACAAACTCACGCTCACGCATACACATACACACAGACAGACAGACACACACACACACAGGCAGAGACACACACACACACGCACACAGACACAGACACACACACGCACACACACATACTCACGCTCACGCATACACATACACACATTCTCCATCTTTCACTCGCATACGCACACCCTCTCACACTCATACACACTCACTTTCCATCTCCCGCTTTCTCTCCAACTGTCTCTCTCTCTCTGTCACACACACGCACTCACTTCCTCCATCTCTCTCCCTCCCTCCCCCTCTCTCTCTCTCTCTCTCTCTCTCTCTCTCTCTCTCTCTCTCTCTCTCTCTCTCTCTCTCTCTCTCTCTCTCTCCCTCCCTCCCCCACACGCTCGATCTCTCGCCCCTTCATGTATTAAACTATTTGTCGATGTCTCTGTTCATGCCTTTCTCTCCCGACACCGAAGGCTTCAAACAAGATATTATACGGTTGAACTTGCAAGTTGACTGAGGGACAGAGAAAAAGAAAACAGAAACGACATTGAAACGGTCGCACGGCCATGTTGCAGAAAGAATGCAACGGTAGCCTCATGAATGAAAAAAAAAACATTGGGTTGGGGGAACAGAGAGTTCGTTTCAATCCGGAAATGAAGAGAGGGCTGATTTGCAATCCACTTGAAATACAAATTATTGAGAGGAAACGATAGCAGTGCAGGGACAATCAACAAACGGGAGACATTCAGTCCGATTATATGAGAGTGTGTGTTTCATTCTCCACCTGCCTGTCGCGGGCAGAGTGTGAAGAGCGGCGGTTCATTCTGTACCCATTGGTCTCCAGTGCAGTGTGAGACTGTACGGTTCATTTTGTAGATTTCAGCCCCTGGTATAAACTGAGAGTGTGGGATTCTATAGGTGTCACTCTCTGGTTCAGTGAATTCATTCTGTAAATTCCAGTCTCTGCTACAGTGCGAGAATGTGGGTTTCATTCTGTATCTGTCAGTCTCTGCTGCAGTGCAGTGTGGATGTGTGGGTTACATTTGTGTCTGTCAGTCTCTATTGCAGTGTGAGAGTGTGGGTTTCATTTTGTGTTTGTCAGGCTCTGCTCGAGCGGAAGGTGTGTCGTCTCCGTCCAGAACCTGCGCACATCTGATACAGTGTGAGCAGGCGTATAATTTTCTCCATCTTTCCAGCTCTTCCTCAAATCAAGTAAATATAGTAAATCTAGTAAAAAAAAAGAAGTAAAACAAGATTCTGTATTCCCAGAACTATTTGTTAGGACAAGCGTCTTCTGCAGTCGGCTATGTTAAACGTGTGAGATGGACAGTGCACTTATGAATGATGACGTGTTATGGAGCAGTACGCCCTGTGTAATAGAGTCATATGGCAAACAGACCGTTCGGCCAGTCTTCGTTGCTCAACCACATAGAGCCATGTGATTAGCGCCTGATCTGAAACTTTCTATGGCTTGGCAACACAAATCTGCACACGTTGTATGAAAATAAAGAGAATATTGAAATTATTTAATTTAAGTAAATAAGTGCCTAAGTAAGATCAGAATTTGGTAGGAACAAACCTCTGAAATACAGCGCGTGTCATGTTCCAGTAACATTTATGTGAATATATTTCACTGAGCAATTCGAAATTGCTACCTTCACCGTGTATCTCTACACTCTTATGTTCCGCGATTCTGTTATCCATTCCACTATGTGCACCTCAGTATGAGTTTGTTCAAGCGATGTCTCACTCATAAATAATATAATATTCGTTTATATATAATATGACAGCCTCAGCTAGTGCGTAATATGTTTTGTATATTTCTCATGGTGTGTGATGTGACGGTGCAGAAGAAGCTGCACTCTGTGCCTGACCCCGTGTGAGTGTATGATGGGACAGTGCCGAGGGAGTTTCGCTGTTTTGGGACATCCGTGATATACTGTATTTAATCAAGCAACTAATGCTGTCAAACCCCTGTCATGCTATCGCGATTGCATTACTGCGCTGGACCTGTGCTGGGTCCTCGGAGATACTGGCACTCGAGATTTTTACACTGCTCTCCGTACCCACTGCTAAGCTGTGCAGGGCGCCCAAACTTTTGTTTCGGACTCTTTTCCTTTTTTGTCATTTTGAAACTGTAAAAGATGGAAATAATAAAAAAAGTAATCTTGCTTAAAATATTAAATAAATGTGTCATCTTTAACTTTTTGTCTTTTCGATATCAGGTATTTTTTATCCGCTTAGCTGCTCACAGTATCATAAATTTTGACCAGGGGTGCCCAAACATTTGCATGCCACTTTATTTTGGTTATTTTTGTGCTACAATTTATTCCTGCAACATTTTCTTCCTTTCACATTTCCCCCGACAAGTCAATCTCCGAAATCACATGCAGTGTGAATCATTTGTGAATGATTCCCTCATTCGTGTGTCTCCATCCATTTCACAGTTTCAAAATACATATATTTTAATATTTTATGCACATGATGTAATCCAAAGCAACTCACAAAACGCTGGAGCAACTCAGCAGGTCAGGCGACATCTGTAGACATGAATAAACAGTTTACGGTTATTCCATCATCTACCCGAGACCTTTCTTTGCGTCTGGCAAGTAAGCGGGGAGACGCCATAATAAATGGCGTGGGGAGGGAAGAGAAGAAGCGAAATGCGTATAAAAGATAAATCACTGGAGCGGTCTCAATCTGTTAAGAGGGGACAGAGGAGCACAGGGAAAACGGAAGCAGGACGGCGACGACGTGTGAGGTGATAGGCGGGTGGGAATAAACATGAAGCCAGAGTGGTGAATAGAAGTAGAGGGAAAGAGGAGGGATGTTTTTAACCGACACACATGACATAAGGTTGTTGATCCTCCGTCTTGAGTTCATTCTCACCGTGGCACAAGAATAAACCATGAACCGAGAATATTGGGTCGGGATAAGGAAACAGAATTCTAATGTCTGGACACCAGAAAGCTCCGCTTTTAACGGCTGGAGCGCTGGTGCTCGACGAAGTGAAGCCCAGTTCTTCACCGGCCTCGCCAACGTGGAGACGGCCGCAACACATCAGGAGAAATGTTACCTCACCTTGAAGACTTGTCCGGGGGAGCTGAATAGGAGGAGGTGAATGGCAGGTATAGTAGGCTGACCGCTTGCAGGGAAAAGTACTGAGAGAGATCAGTCGTGAGGGAGAGATGACAAAGGGAAATCACTACCGAGCGATCCCTCCCGACAACGGAGTGCTGGGGTTGGCAGGTAGTGATAAGTGTCTTTGAGCTATCCCTTTAAAAATATGGTCGGCCTATCCGCGCTCACCTAACCTTCCCACCGACTTAACAGCGACAGTGTTCCTTTTGTCCTTATCTAGAACACAATGTCAACCCGAATTCAACATATTCTACATTTCAATTTCCACCATCCTACCAATAATCTTATGTTTATTTCTCCCCCACCCCCGATTCTCCGCTTTCTGCACGGTTCAGGTGAAACGCCTTTTAATTCTGTTTGGGAAGCCTCCAACCTAATGGCGTGAATATCGAGTCTCCTACCCGCAAAAATGCTCCTTCGCTGCTCTGTTCTATTCCCCACACTGGCCTCTTCTCACTTTTCTATCACCCCGTCGTGGTCCCCTCCTTCTTCCCTTTCTCAAATCGTGCATTTTCCTCTCCGATCCGAGTCCTTCCTCTCCAGCCCTTTAGCTTCTCTGTCCCGTTGGCTTCACCTGTCACCTTCCTGCTCTTCTCCTTCCCCTCCACCAGCTTTTCTATTCTGCCGGCTTCACCCTTCCTTTCCAATTCTCAACAAGGACATTGGACAGAAAAGTCAACTATTTCATTTGTTCACTTCCGTGAATACTGTCTAAACAACTGAGTTCCTCCAGCATTTTGCGAGTGCTGCTTTTAATATTTGGTGGTGAGATATCGTGCCGGAGCTTCCGATTCGAATGTGATATTGCAATGTTCCTTTTGAGCCAGTGATGGCTCGTTGTATTCCAATGTTGAACTTGCGTTAACAGCTATTCCCTATAATGTTCAGGTTCGTAATGACTATGGAAACTTACACTGATATAATGAGTTTCAGAGGCCAGAAACTCCCATCCTTGCATCTACAACAATTTGGAACTAGTTACTCTCAAGTACAGCAGGTTGCCATTGTTCTAACTATGTGATTTTGAGGTGGTCATGTGTCTAATATTACATTGCAGGAAGACAGTGTTGAATTTATTTGCCAGTTTTACGGCTCCGGGTTGTGACTCGGAAAGGAAAGGCTGCACCTGCTTGAAACAATTGGGCAGGCAAAGGTAATGGAACCGAATGAACAGAGTTGCAGATGACAACAGATGAGTCTGTATCAGGGCAGCGTGAGTGTCAGAAAATGTTGAAACCAGGGTGTTGTGTCCGTCCATCTGGGAAGAATCTGGAGCGACACGGATAATCAATGGACAACATTCTGACCTCCTTCTTGAAAGTAGAGGAGACGTATACCGGTCAGATGGACCCTCAGTGTCGGATCCGTTTCCAAATGAGAATGAGAGGGGAAGTCAGCACCTGCTTCAGCTGCTGCCTGAACTTAGTCTGGCTGACGGCGTAAAGAGCGGTGTTCGTGCAGCAGCTCAGAAGCTGCAGCATGTAGCACAGTTCGTTGAAAAATGAAGGTATCCTCAACCAATATGGGACTTTCACTGCATGAATCATTCTGTTCCATATTGCCATCACCCCGTACAACGCCCATAACAGGATGAAATTTCCCGAGACGACCAGCAGTAAAACGAGGGACTTTCAGCGGCTCTGCATCTCCGGGTCTCCGGAACTCTGACCACGGCTGGAAGCCCGGAGTCTGCCGCGGGCTCTACTGGCCAGTAAAACGTTCGTGATGGTGAAAGCATTGAGCAGGATAACAACGAGGAACGGGATCACAGTTGAAAAGGCAATACGAGAGACATCGATTACTGTCCAGAATAGTGACCCCAGAAATTCCCATCTCTGCATGCAAGGCCACGCTATGTTCGAGGAAGCATATACATCTTGGACCATGAAGAACCAGGAAACGTTCTTTAAACAGCTCAGTGCAGTCACTGTGCTCAGAACCACAGCCGCCGTTCTCCCAGTGCAGTATTTAGAGTTTAGATCCTGGAAGCAAATGGCCACAAATCGATCAAAGGTGAAGGCGACGGTGAACCAAACAGAGCAATCTGTGGCGGCCTGCAATAAGAAGACGTGGGTTCTACACACGCGGACGTAATACAGGAAGGAAAAGTCATGCGGAAAAGCCTTCGGAATTTTCATCAATATAACGTCCAGGAAAACGACCGCTAGGTCAGCCGCTGACATGGCCATCAGATAGCGGGTGACTGTTTTAGAGAGTCCGCACTTTCCCCGTGATAGTATGACCATCGTCAGCACGTTCACTGTGAAAAGCAGAAGTACAGAAATTAAACATCAAACTGAGAGCATTGTTGCAAATTTTACTCAGAACAAAATCAAATACTTGCACGCTCCAGAGGTGGAAGAATTTATCGGTAATTGGCAGCAATTCTTTGGTCAGTCAGGGATTAATATTCAATAAGCACACTAATTACTGGAAGTGACGTCATCCACCGGACAGAAGAACCTGTGGATTTCACGATTAGAGTGAGGACAAAATTGAGCGGATAGCGTCTGTATGATTTTTCTCCACATAGAAATATACAAGCTGAGGGAGGCAGTAAATATTGTGTTCAAATTGAGCCATATTTCAATCGAACAAATAGAGTTGATATTCGCCCCGGTTCAGTACAGAGTCATCAGTCTCCGTACATCACGGTAACTCACGGTCAAAGTCAATAAAACAGAGGTCGTGCTTGTGGATCGAATACCGTGGGTGCACGCAAAATGGAACTGGGGTCAATAAAATCCATAACATTTCAGCTGAACAGGGTTCGGGGAAATGCCGCATCCTTTGCATCTTTCGCTGTTTTTGCACCTGCGTTATCAAATCAAACATTTCACCAAAAGGCACGGATCTGATCAGTATGTTATAATTGACCGACTACTCGGTCCCTTTGAAAGGGCAGTGTTTCGGATGCATAGAAAAGCTGAAAACAGAAGTGTACTGAAGTCTGATGTTTCAGGTGGGAATGATGCAGACAAGCACCCAAATATAGTTGCTGCTGAAACTGTCGGACGGTGATTCAACGCCTTGGCGTCGGTATTAGACCACAGGTGGAGTATATTTGTAAGTAATGGAGATGGTTGGAAAACATTAATTCCCAGTGAACACACGGGTACACAATGAGAGTGTGAGAAGGCTGCAGTGGATCGAAACTGGCGGAATGAACAAGTGCAAGAATATTTCAGTCAACCCCAGGATTAAAATAAAATAGTCAGGTAGGGGCCCGGTGGAGAGAGTAAAGCAATGTGTCCAATAGTAACTCAGGTACGGATAGAGTCAACGTGCATTGATAGCATTATCAGTGGCTGGGGTGGTGCATTTTAATTTCCGCAAAACCGCCGGATTAAGGCAAGAAGCTGAATTGCCATTATCACTGAAACAACAAGCACGAATTTTAATGACGCGGATGCAGATTACGTAAAGTTTTCACAAACTGACGAGATCGTCTTGAAGTTTTCACTACATCTAAGCCTACTGATTTTCCATCTCACCGATTGTCGTCTTGCCTTCAGTTATCCGACCCGAATCTCGCAATCTCTCTCACTGCCCCCCCCCCCTCCCCGCACTGAGAGAGCTGTAATTTCTCCGCCATTTTACTTCTTTCGCTGAGGTCATGAATCTATATATGCTGATCTTACTGATTTGTTCCGCAGATACTTTTTCTGCGGATAGAAAATGATTCCCTGTCTGGCAAAGGTGCAGATGTCATGTACTGGGTGTTGGTTTAAACGTGGTTTAGACTAACAAACGATAGAAAGGCAGAAGCGACTCATTTTTCCCTGATGACTCACTGTTCGGTCCGCGCTGAATGCATTGCGGGTCGAAATATAAACTGGCCTTTAGTGAGAAAGTCAAACATGTTCCAAGTGTGTGTGAGGAGCAGAGTCAGAAGTTCTGCACAAAAGTCGGTCAGAGCTTAGAAAGGGCGACAGGGAGTAGGTGAAAATCCTCTCTCCGAAGCCAGGTACTGAATAGGGAATTATGGGTTCATCATGCCCGGTGACCGAGAGAATCAAAATCGTCGATTCTCCACCGGTGGAGCAGATTGGTGGGTTTTTCTTTGAATATTGAGTAATGGAGCGGACAGAAGTTTGCACTATCCTCAGATTCAATAAAAAAAAACAGGCGGATGAAGACGTCCATTGCAGCTGTGTGTGATATTTATGGACGTTTAGGGTAGCGGGCAGGAACAGATTTTGTAACAGGCGCAATGATAAGTTTACATTCTCGATATTAAAAGGAAAGACAAGAAAAGAGAACGGCGCTTACGGTTGTAAATCTGCAGACACTGGTGCCGCCTACAAGATACACTGAAGCAACTCAGCAAGACTCTTCAGCAGGCTCCAGTCCCGCGACCGCTGCCGTCTGGAAGATCAGGAGCAGCACAGTATGGGGATTGCGCTGTCTTGACATTTCCCTCTGAAATGCGCTACAGGTGTGCGCCCATTAACGTCCATTCTGACAACGTCCTATCGTATATACGTCCGTAGTCCCGATTGTAGAAAACAGGTACACTACAGGACTCCAAATAGGTTTGCTAAGTAAATAATATGGTATTCGTACAACTTTCAAATCACATAACGTCCGATTTCACAGAACGTATCTTGGACGTTAAGCGATGCATATATTAGAACGTAGAAAATAATATCGCAATTCTTTTACAGTCTCCTGGCACTGTCTCCCCAGCATCCATGTGGAATATCTTTTCCTAAAGTACATCAGCCGCTCCACAAGACAACTGACACATCCTTTCTCAAGGACAGTTAGGGATGGCCAATGCAATGCTGAGTCAGAAAAGAGAATAAATCGTCAGTCTGCCACCGACGTTTGCAACATTTATCGAATATAAACGTGAAATTACGAGTATTTATCAAGAAAGCAAAAAGAAAATTGTGTATTTGTTGGTAACATGGGGAGGAGTGGACGTGACATGCGTGTTGTCTGCGATAATAAGACCATGGTACAGCTACCGCTCGAATTAGTTTCAACACAAGACTTCGACTTACCAAAGGTGGCAACAACAGCAAGAATTGGGTAGTAAACCGGCTCAAATTCCAAGAGCGCAATTCTGATCCGCTGTGATAATGTTAGTCCCTCTGGGTGAGATTTGAAGTAAGCATCCCCATTGAAACGTTCTGATCGATTAGTGTAAATTCCCACTGAACTGATCCCAGTTTCCGACCCGTTGTTAAATTGTCCCACTCTACTCTCCAGGACTGGTGCGTCGGAACTCAGATCGCCAGGTCTGTTGAACAATGTCATTACCGGAGGCGTTGCTCGTACTGACAATCATTGTAAGAAACCCCTATTTGTACTAAAAAAGCACAAACCGATGACGTAATCAGACCTAGTGGGTGTTCACTTAATTAAACCGAATGAACGAACAAGTCCAGTTAACCCTTGCATACACAGTGCCAGAAAACGTAAGGATAGAGTGGAGGGAACAGTATGCAGGGAACGATGTTTAAACCTAGATGTCATGAGCATGCAGTAGAGAAAACTATCACCGGGACTGATTGGCCGAACATTTTCTCCAGACGGCTGGAGCATTACATCGATTTTATTTAATATCCGCATTCTGTCGTGTCGGCCTGTATAAGCGCTCGGTGACAAACTTTCGCAAGTTTGTGGACAAGACCAAATCCTCAACTTTTCAAAAGTACAAAACGATACAAAGCCGCTTCATACAAAAAGAGAAATGTTGGAAGCAACAGGGACCCTGTGAAATTTCGATGTGGAAACACGGTAGAGCCTATGGCGGACCGCGATGCTCTACTAAGTACATTCCATTCTCCGGTTATAATTTGTCTTATGCATTTGGATGTATACTCGGTATCATCCCCGCTTCACACCACGTTTGCTTTTCAGATATTAGGATGCCATCTAATTATTCCGTTTAAATCGCAGAGCGAGGGACAAGTAACAATTCATTGTCAATTACTTTGCACCGTCAGAAAGTTCTGATGATATTTATCCTCCCTGAACCCGCATAATTTACAAAGACGAGAAAATCTGCAGACGCTGGAAATCCAAACAACACACCCAATGCTGGAGGAACTCAACAGGTCAAGCAGCGTGTATGGAAATGTGTGAACAGCCGACGTTTCAGGCCGAGGCCCTTCACCAGGACTGGGAGCAGAAGCCTGAAGTCCCACACAGCGGGCTCAACAGCGACTACTTCACTTTGACCATTCGACACCCAAATCTGCAATTACTGTGGTTCAGCAGCACCATGACCAACGTGATCACTTTGCACCAAAATGGGCTGAGTTTTATTCCAATTGTCTGCTTGCCAAATCTGTGAATATGCTTATATTTGAAGCTGCGCAAACACGTAACTGTGCATACAACTTTAAACTCGGATTGCTACTTCCGAACTGTCACACACCAAAAGACTATAAGACAATGAAATACAATTAGGCCACATCCAGTCCGCTCCACAATCCCACCATGGATGAGTCATGAGCCCTCTTAACCCCTATCGCCAGGTTTCTACCCGATACCTTTGATATCCTTACTTCTCTGGAACCTAGAGATCTCCGCTTTAAATGTACGCGGTGATTGGGCGATAACGTGTCGCGAACTGAACTGAGCTTTTGTGGAGGTCAACAAGAATTTCGAGGAATGTATGGTTTTAGGCATTGGATATCTGAGAATTGGCAAGCTCCCGCAAGATGGTCTGTTCCAGGGTGTTACAATATATAGTCTCCAGAAATTGGCATTTTGATGGGTGACACAATGTGCTAGGGGGCTGGGGAATACCCTTGTTTAGGATTGCAATCCCGTAACTACTAATGTGCCACAACGATCGATGTTGGGTCTTGGATGAATAGCTATACATGTTCTAAATTATCCATACCAGGGAAGTATGACCTGCAAAAGACACCAGTGTCATAACACAAAATCTGAAATAGAGTCTGTGCGATTTCTGGAGGCCCAAACGTATGACACCTCTTCATGTCTATAGAATCGATAGATTCTGGCAATATACCGGATGACAGGAAAACTGCAAGCGTTACTCCGCTATTTAAGAAGGGTGGGAGGCAGCAGAAAGGAAACTATAGACCTGTTAGCCTGACATCAGTGGTTGGGAAGTTGTTGGTATCGATTGTTAAGGATGAGATTACGGAGTACCTGGAAGCACATGACAAGAAAGCCAAAGTCAGCATGGTTTCCTGAAAGAAAAATCCTACCTGACAAACCTACTGTAATTCTTTGCGGAAGTTACAAGCTGGGTAGACAAAGGAGATGCAGCAGACGTGGTGTACTTCGATTTTCAAAAGGACTTTGACAAGGTGCCGCACATGAGGCTGTTTAGCAGGGTAAGGGTCCATGGAATTACAGGGAAGGTATTAGCGTGAGTGGAGAATTGGCTGTTCGGCAGAAAACAGAGTGGGAATAAAGAGATCCTACTCTGACTGGCTGCTGGTTACCAGTGGAGTTCCACAGGGGTCGGTTTTGGGACCGCATCTTTTTACGATATACGTCAATGATTTGGACTACGGTATTAATGGATTTGAGGCTAAATTTGCCGATGACACAAAGATAGTTGGAGGAGCGGGTAGTGTTGAGGAAACAGAGACCCGACAGAGAAACTCAGATAGTTTACGGGAATGGGCAAAGAATTGGCAAATGAAATACAATGTTGGAAATACAAATATGGTCATGCACTTCGGTGGAAAATATAAACGGGCAGACTATTATTCAGATGGGGAGAGAATTTAAAATGTGGAGATGCAAAGCGGCTTTGGAGTCTGCTTTGCATTATTCATACACTAATAGCCTTCAGGCAACATAAGAATTGAAAGAAAAGAGCGAGTAAGGTAGATAATTAAGGTAACATCCCCTGAAGCACCAAACACGTCAAGAAATGAGGCTCTCCCTCTCCTTAGTTCACAAATGACCGATTAAGAATCCACATTCTCACAGTAAAATGAATAGTTGACTATTTTTCAGTGTCGCCTTTCCTGCTCTAAGTTGGCCATTTCCTGAATGATGAAAGATACAGTCTCAATATCAGAATGACATCTATCACAGGTTGGATTAACATAAGAATAAAATCGAGCAAGTTTATTTTTAGACATGTGGGCTCTGTGTACAACCTTAAATTGTATTAGAGCATGTTTAGCACAAATAGAGGATGAGTTTACCAATAATAAAAATTTTTCCCATTGCTCAGTAGATATAGGGCAATGCAATTCTTCCTGCCATTCCTTCTTAATTATTTCTGATATATCTGGCTGTACCTTCATAATCATATTGTAAATGATAGCTACTAAACTCTTTTGATAAATGTCATTCTGATATTGCTACATTGACCCATATGTTTTGGTCTTGTCCTTGTTCACAAAACTATTGGAAGGATATTTTTAATATCATTTCAAGAGTTTTAAATATTAATCTTCAACCGCATCCTTTTACTGCAATCTTTGGTCTACCTATGATAGATAATATGTGTTTATCTGCTTCATCTCAGCGAATGATTGCATTTGTTACATTAATGGCTAGAAGATCTATTTTATTGAATTGGAAATAAATTAATCCTCCAACTGTATTTCAGTGGCTCTCTCAAACCATTTCCTGCTTGAGTTTAGAAAAAATTAGAAGTGTGGTCTTTAACTCCTCAGTTAAATTTGAGGAAACTTGGAGACCATTTATTCAACATTTTCATGAGAATTAAATGGTCTGATCCTGAACCTTATTGTTACTATCCTGAATTGTATAAATGGAGGTTCGGAGTCATTGGCACTACTGTACGTATTTAACATTATACAATTGCCCATGTTAGTTGTTTTTTTATATACATTATTTTTTTTTCTTCTTTTTTTGGGGTTTTTTTTGTTTTTTTTTTTTGTTTTTCTTTTTAAATCCTCCACATTAATATTATAAGTTTGGGAGACTTCTTAAATTGATTAATACATTATTGATTATTAATGAATCTATTAATTGTGTACTCTCAAATGTTTTTGTACTTATATTTTACTTATGTTTTTTCTCAAAAATCAATAAAAAGATTTGAAAAGAAAGAAAGAAAGATACAGTCTCAACATCAATACTTCCAAATGAGGAGCGAGAATATGTTTACTGTAATTGTGGTTAAAAAACAAAGGATGGCCTGCCCGTTGCCAATTGATCGCCTTCTAATGATTAATATCAATCTCTTACTCAATTTAAAGCAATTACAACTGCTGCCATTTCAATTCACTCCTGTGGCAATGGATAATATTAAGAGAGACATAAGACTTAAGAACTTTTTTTAAAGCTATTATTAATGCTTTTTGAGTTAGTGATTTAGATGCATATCATATTATTACTGAGTTAAGTATTGTATGTAATTAGTTTTTGCTACAACAAGTGTATGGGACATTGGAAAAAATGTTGAATTTCCCCATGGGGATGAATAAAGTATCTATCTATCTATCTATCTATCTATCTATCTATCTATCTATCTATCTATCTATCTATCTATCTATCTATCTATCTATCTATCTATCTATCTATCTATCTATCTATCAAAGGCAAATCAAAAGTTAGCATCCATTTCTAGAGGTGTAGAATATAAGAACAGGGATGTGATGTTGAGGCTCTATAAGGCACTCGTGAGACTGCACATGGAGTATTGTGTGCAGTTTTGGGCTCCTTATTTTAGAGAGGATATACTGACATGGGAAAAGTTTCAGAGAAGATTCGCGAGAATGATTCCAGGAATGAGAGAGCTCCGGTGATTGGAAGGTCTGGAGGCTCTTGGGTTTTATTCCCTGGACTTCAGGGGAATAAGGGATATCTCATAGAAACAGTCCGAATGCTGAAAGGTCTGAACGGATTAGATATGGCAAAGTTATGTCCCATGGTAGGGGATTCTAGGACAAGACTGCATTGCTTCAAAGTTGATGGATGCTCATTTAGAACTGAGATGCGGGGAATTACTTCAGTTAGAGGTTGGTAAATCTGTGGAATTTGTTGCCAAGAGTGGCTGTGGAAGCCAAGTCAAAGTTTGTTTGTAAGGCAAGATAGTTTTATTTTGTTTAGCCAGAACATCAAAGGGTATGTGGTGAAAGCAGGGGAGTGGGAATGACTCTATGAAGTGGATCATTCCATGATTGAATGGCGGAACGGACCGTATAGCCTACTTCTGCTCCTATATCTTATGGTCTTATAGTCTTGTATCACAACAGAGGAGGCTTAGATGTGAACTGCTGGACCTTTGGAATTTATACATTATATTGTCACGCATCACACTGAAAGATTAAAAAAAGAGAGAGGCACAGACCTAAACCCCACATCCCCACCCACGGGGCAGGATGGACAACAACAACATCTTTGGCAGAGTCAGCATGCGTTCAGAAATGGATGAACAGATGGAAAATTGGAATCCGAAGAATGTGGTGCGGGTAGGATGTTAGAAATTTTCTGATAAGCACATGGGATTACGGATAATGTAGATATGTGGACTCAGAACTAATCAGCAGGTTAAAGGCAGAGAGACAGAATAAATGAGCCGTTTTCGATGTCGGAAGGCGTGACCAATAGTGTTACACAGGAATTAGACCGAGTTCCCAGCTGTTTTCCCTTCTGGGAAAAGCACTCTGCGCTAGCCGGACATTCCTTGCTCTCCCAATCTCCAAGTGTCCGTGGGCTCAACTTTATCGACGAATGGTTGGTCTCTTGTTGCGGAAGAATTATTGTCCCGACATATTTGCAGCTCCTGGTTGTTATAATGTTTCTCATCATGTGGATCTCCATCCCACTGGGTCACCGTCACCTGAGTTATCTGGGTCATCTTCACACTGGTCATTTTACAGGGCTGGAGACGACACTGTGTCATGGCTCTGTTCACTCCGACATTGCTTAGTTGTGTTTGTTATAACTCTGACTGGTCCAGACCAGTTAAATATGGACACCAGACAGAGTCTAACGAGATTACAGATTCTTTCTTTTACAGGTCTGGCCTCCACGTTAAATTGCTCTAATCGCATTATCCCAGAGCAAGAACCAGTTCAGAGACCATCAAATCGGTGGAAAAAAAGAAAACCTATTTGCCTGCTTCACGTCTCCTTGATCAGACTGTAGTTTCTTCTGGCCAACATCTCACTCCTCATTATTTCCCACTCATTCAGTTGGCTGTCCAGAAGATTCCTATGAAACCCCAGTCGGTGTGGAACAATCACCTTCTATATAAAATATTAACGATTACCAACCGAATTCACCGAATTTATATTGGCCGCATTCACTGCTAGTTTATGAAAGGATTACCCTCCATTTTTCTTTCCATTTGGAACAAGAAGTCAGCGGGAGAGCACATAAGGATTTCCTAGGATGAGGCATCTGAAAATGACAGTTGTGTGAAGCTGTAGATTCTGTCGGTCAGAAAGTAATAAAGTAATGACATTATTAGATTACCCAATTCGGAGCATTATTTGCAGGCTCTGATTGCAATAAGACCATACGAAATAGGAACAGATTCAGGCTATTTGACCCATGAAGTCTGCTCCACCATTATAAGACAATTTGATGCCTAATTCCTGTACGTGCGGCGCGGCAGGGCAGCAGCGGCCTTTCAGACCTGGTGTTACTGTAATTTAATTTTCTAATTTAATTTTGAGACACAATTTTTGATTAGGGCACGTGGATAACAAAGTGACTACCTACCATCGCCGGATGCTGCTACAATACAGTGATCGCCCAAAAACAAACCCTCAGGAAGATCTGCTGCTTAAATTACACGACCTTGGTTTGCTAATGGGTTCGGTCCTGCAGTCCTCGGAGTCGCCTGATGCTGGTGGCTGGAGATGGGAACGTCATAAGGGGTGTGAAAGGAGGCGGAGGCGATGCAAGCGGGCAGGTGTCCGTGTCAGGCAAAAGCAAACCATAGCCGGCCGGCTCTCCCGTCCATTCTGATCTCCAATCTCCGGTCCCTGGACAAGAAATTGGACTACATCCGACTCAAACGAAACACTCAGCGGGAGTACAGAGTCTACTGTGCGTATGTTTTCACAGAGGCGTGGCTGACTGATGGGATTTCGGACGCCGCCGTTCAGCTGGACGGGCTCACCTTGTTCCGAGCGGACAGGGATGCAGCTCTTTCCGATAAGACTCGCGGTGGTGGCTTGAGTGTTTACATCAATACGGAATGGTGCAAGAACTCTGTGCTGCTTTCCAGACACTGCTCATCGCTAGTGGAGTTTCTTGCTGTTAGATGCAGACCATTTTACTTGCCACGAGAGTTCACCTCTGTCCTTATATTCTGTGTCTCCATTCCCCCCAGCGCTAATGCTCAGGAGGCGCTCTGTGAACTGTACGGGGCTATTAACGAACTGCAGAATCCTGATGGTATGTTTATTGTCGCCGGAGATTTTAACCACGCGAACCTCAAGTCTGTGCTCCCCAGATTCCATCAGTATGTGGACTTTGCAACGAGGGGGGAGAACGTGTTGGACCTGGTTTACACAAACGTCACTGACGCGTACCGGGAGGAGCCCCACCCACACCTCAGTTATTCAGATCACATCTCTGTTTATGCTTATCCCAGCATACAGACCGCTCGCCAGGCGCTCCAGACCAGTTCAGAAGCCGGAGAAAACCTGGCCAGCAGGAGCCATCTCTACTCTTCAAGACTGCTTTGAGCGCACTGTCTGCCACATGTTCAGGGAGGCTGCAACTGATGGCGACTGTACCAGCTTGGAGGAGTACACAGCAACAGTGAGCAGCTAAATCAGCTAGTGCGTTGATGACGTCACTTTGTCCAATACCATCACTACACGCTCTAACCAGAAGCCATGGATGACCGCGGAGGTGCCTGCGCTGCTGAGGATCCGCCGCTCCGCCTTCACAGCAGGTCACAAGACAGCCCTAACAGCAGCGAGGGCCAGACTGTCCTGGGCCATCAAAGAGGCAGAGCGTGCAAACGCCCAGCGAATCCACAGCCACTTACAGGACAGTGGCGACACGCAGCTCATGTGGAAGTTCATTCAGGACATCACCAACTACTGGGCAACATCACATGCCTGTGCTGGTGATGCATCCCTCCCAGATGTGCTGAATAACTTCTACGCTCGTTTTGAGGCGGAAAGCAAAGTGGCGCCGAGGACGTCCACCCATTCTACAAATGATCAGGTGCTGTGTCTCACCGTGGCCGATGTGAGAAGAACCCTGTGCAGGGAGAACCCACGGAAGGCCACTGGACCAGACAATATTCCTGGCATATTGCTCAGAGAATGTGCAGACCAGCTAGGAGATGTTCTCATTGACATCTTCAACATCTCCCTGAGCAGCAGTATCGCTCTAACATGCTTCAAGGCCGCCAGCATCCTCCTCGTGCTGAAGAAATCTTCAGTGTCCCGACCAACGACACCGTCCCTTTGCACTCACATCCATCAGCATGAAGTGTTTCGAGAGGCTCGTCATGAAGCAGGTAAAGACCCTGCTGCCCCCCTCACTGGACCCCCTGCAGTCTGCGTACCGTCCCAACCGCTCAACAGACGACGCAATTGCCACCACCCTCCACCTGGCCCAAACCCATCTGGACAAAAAAGACGTGTACGTTCGGATGCTGTTTATAGACTTTAGTTCAGCATTCAACACAATCAGCCCTCAGAAGCTGATTGGAAAGCTGAGCTTCCTGGGCCTGAACACCTCCCTCTGCAACTGGATCCTAGACTTCCTGACTGGGAGACCTCAGTCAGTCCGGATCGGGAGCAACATATCCAACACCATCACACTGAGCACGGGGGCTCCCCAGGGTTACGTTTTCAGTCCACTGCTGTTCACTCTGCTGACCCACGACTCTGCAGCAACACACAGCTCGAAACACAGCATGAAGTTAGCCTGTGACACCACCGTGGTGGGTCTCATCAGCAAGAACGACGAGTCAGCTTACAGAGAGAAGGTGTAGCGGCTAACGGACTGGTGCAGAGCCGACAACCTGTCTCGGAATGTGAACAAAACAAAGGAGTTGGTTGTTGACTTCAGGAGAGCAAGGAGTGACCACTCTCCACTGAACATCGACGGCTCCACGGTAGAGATCGTTAAGAACAGCAGATTTCTTGGTGTTAACCTGGCGGAGAATCTCACCTGGTCCCTCGACACCAGCTCCATAACAAAGAAAGTATAGTGGTGTCTCTACTTTCTGCGAAGGCTGAGAATAGTCTGTCTCTCACCACACCCCCCCCCCCCACCCCAATCCTCACCACATTCTACAGGGGTTGTATTGAGAACATCCTGAACAGCTGCATCACTGCCTGGTTCGGAAATTGCACCATTTCCTTTGAAAGATTTGCAAGGATGTTGCCTGGACTGGGGAGCATGCCTTATCAAAACAGGTTGGGTGAACTCGGCTATTTCTCCTTGGAGCGACGGAGGATGATAGGTGACCTGATAGAGGTATAAAAGATGATCAGCGTCATTGATCGTTTGGATAGTCAGAAGCTTTTCACAGGCTGAAATGTTTGCCAGAAGAGGAAACAGGTTTAAGGTGCTGGGGAGTAGGTACAGAGGAGAAGTCATGGGTAAGTTTTTTTACTCGGAGAGTGGTCAGTGCGTGGAATGGGCTGCGGGCGACGGTGGTGAAGACGGAAACGATAAGGTTTTTGAAGAGACTATTAGATAAGTACATGGAGCTTAGTAAAATAGAGGGCTATAGGTAAGCCGAGTAATTTCCAAGGTAGAGACATGTTCGGCAGAACTTTGTGTGTCGAAGGGCCTGTATTCTGCTGTGGACTTTTTATGTTTCTAAGGGAGAGAGTGAGGGAGCAAGGAAGAAAAAGGTAGAGATATTGGGAGGGTCATATTCTCAGATGATTTGATAGGAAGGAAAGGTGGTTTTAGGTCAAAAGACATTCAGATGGGTAAAAATTTTTAAGGATCAGCCCATTACGGCCGCATACCACATACAGACAAACATGCAATGTAAATTGTCATCGTGGTTAGCACACAGCAGTGAGTTGTAGAAATTTTCCTATCCTGTACTGTTCACTATTTATTGGTCAATGATTTGAGGCCGAGTGGGCAAAAGATTCAGGAGGCATGTGACAACATTCCTATTTCTACAATCACTGTGGTTCTCATTTGAGGGGCTGCCTGCAGGGTTTGTGGGAACAACCAGTCAGAGTGTTCAAAGAGGGAATAGACAGGTTCTTCAAGCACCGTGCTGAAGGTTACAACAACTGGCGCAAGACTAACGATTGAGATCGTAATAATAGTCGGCCCCATACTGTAAGGGCATAGAATATTAAAGCAGCTGACCGCGTAGAGCAAGGCCACAGATCTTTCGAACTGCTGGCACCGTAGTGTCAGAATGCAGATCTTTAACTACAGCCGGTACCATGCTGCAAGAGCACAGGACTTTCGAACAGCTAGCACCGGACTGCAAAGGCACAGACCGATACAACTGTTGTCAACACGCTCTAAGGAGTCAGCCTTTTACAGCAGCTGCACATAAAAGAAAAAGCCGCGGAACTGTAATGGAAAGAGGGATTCATTTTTTATATTATAGGCCGGCACTTTATTGGCTTTGTCCTGTGTGATCAGAGGCATGTACCGTCCCTGCAATTAACAGAAATTTAACAGTAATACAAACCTCATGGTTCTGCGCTCTATGATGTTGGCCAGATAAAAACCGCTGTCTATTCAAGGACAGGGGAAGCGGACAAGCCTGTTTTCTTTGCTTCCCCCTTGTTGTGAACTCTAAACCGATTCCGGCTCCTGGATAATCCAATCACAGCAACTCAATGTCGAGAGAGGAAGCTTCAGGTAATGATCTGTTCAACCTGAGACCATGCTCAGAGGAGTAGCTGCTTGTTCTGTAAAACCCCAGAAAAGAGCAATCTGTCATCTCCTTTTACCCTGTCTGGGGTGCTTCATTTAACTGGATTTGGACCAGTCAGTGTAAAGGCACAAATACACAATGCGGGGGTAGGCAGATTCTTGAAACAATGTTTGCTGTAGCCCTGTACAATGACCAGTAAGAAGGTGACCTTGGTTCAGTGGTTTAATTGATGAGGAGCTGTATAAGACTCAGGAGCTCCAAATACGTAGCGGCGATAACTCTCCAGCAGCCAGAGGAAGACTCCACGGACGTGTTGTGTTCGGTACCACAAGGAACGCCTGGCCAGAGTAGACTCCTTTCCCGGGTAATATATTTTCTCTTCATTGACTGCTTATGGAGTGTCAAGGAATTCTACTGGGAGCACACAGTGAACTCTACTAGTGGACACACGTGCTTTCAGTGGAAATTACAAAAGCTACTTGTCGGTAAATACAGATTATCTGTGATTCACTGCTCATCGTTACGAGGGGTGATTCTTCTAACAGAGTAGGTGTCCCTGAGTGGGGTCGAGGATAAATCTCATTGTTCAGCGGGGGGACAAGAGTGGGACAACGTGGGGGAGGGACAGGGATCTGGGGCTGGGTAGTTAACACAGGATGAAGAATTCAGGAAACTCTGTAAGTCCGAATCACCTGGATTCTTTTGATTGGATACCTGCAGAACTAGAGCTGGAGAAGTGGCCACAATATGAGGAGTCTGTCAGTCACCCTGGCAGTGAAGGGAAAACTGGTGGAGAAGTGGCCACAATATGAGGAGTCTGTCAGTCACCCTGGCAGTGAAGGGAAAACTGGTGGAGAAGTGGCCACAATATGAGGAGTCTGTCAGTCACCCTGGCACTGAAGGGAAAACTGGTGGAGAAGCTCCGTGGAAAATCGCCAAAGGGCAACTGTCGCGCGAAGTTCCAACAAGCAGCAGCAGGCGGTTGTTTAATTGAGGATTCGATAGAATTAACAGAAAATGCTCAGGCAGAATGGCATAGATTAGTATCGGAAAACGAATGACGGCGTAAAGCAGAAGCCGAGCGAGTTAAGTTAGAAGGAGAGCACAAAAGGCTGCAAATGGAGGTAGAGTCCTTCAGAGAAAGGGTTACACGGTTATGGAGGAATGGACTTGATGCATACGAACCAGTTCCAGTTCACGTGTTAGAAATAACTTGAATAAAAAGGTAAACTAGAAGAAGCAGCCGAACTAGCGAAGGATGCAGAGAAAGGATTAAGAAAACAGTGCAGTGATTTAAAGACGGTGATGAATGTGACGCAGAAGTCAGCACAGGAAAGATATGGTAACAATGGCGATCAGGCAAAGTCTTTAAAACATATTCAGCAGCTGCAGGATACTGCACAGGGAGGGATAATATGTGCTTTTGCTACTGAAAAATGGAAGGGAGGTAAATCTGCAGATACGGACAGGCAGGATTTAGCAGATGAAGCGACTAGATATGGTTCCAGTATTTATGAAACATCATTTCCCGAGGAACTCACACTGCCACCCAACCAACGGGGAGCCAGTGCTACCGTCTGCCCGAGCGGCACCCCTAGTTACTATTGGGGAGGGGCAATTCAAAATCAGAATATAACATACACCACACCGTTCGGGCTACAGCAGCTTAGAAATATTGCTGAGGATATCGGGACTTGAGTACTCAGGTACAATCCTCGAGAGCTTTTCTTAGCAACTTGTCCTCAGAGAATAATACACGGCCTGGACGATTCTAATGAAAGGAAACTGATTATAACGTGTTTACATCCAAATATACATTCAGCTTTTCCACTTGTATAACGAAACGGTGTGGGTACGAGTGAGGAACTGAAAAACTCAACAGTGACCGTATTGGGTGTTAACAGAGAGGACCCGGTAGGCGGGTTAGAGAGATGTCACCGGAGGGGGGGGGGGTGAACATCCCACTGCATTTGCATCCGTTTTATGGACTGATCGAAGGTGTATATGGGACAGCATTGCAGCGGGACTACTTAGGACCAGAAGCATCAAATAGATGTTTGAGGACACTGGCGTCTCATGTACCAACGAATCTCAAAAGACACCGGAAATGTTTGATCCTGCTGAATCCACAAATACTGAGGCAGGGCTACTGTGCAAAATGAGTAGAGCGTGCAGAAAGCGGAAACAAAGATCACTGAATTCTCTAATGGGAAGGTGATGCCTACTGAATGTCAGGCTGCCTGGCTGACTTATCAGGACTCAAACGAAGGGCATTCCCGCCACAATATCATGGGACAAGGAAGGGCAGAGAAAATGCAACAGGGACAGCAACAGAGAGAACTGAAGCTGGTGTATTTGAATCTGATAACTCTGGCCAAGAGGGACACATGAAGGGTTAATGTCCAAAGCAGAGACGACAAAAAGAGCAGAACAATGTGTTTGCACTTGAAGGGGTCAGAAAGACCGTGCCCACAAAATAATATGATGGACACACAACCATCAAGAGAATTGTACCCTGAGCCTCAATGATGGGGTCTGGCCTCACCAACATAGGTGTGTGACACAGGCTGACATGAAACCGTAAGACCTCTAGTGAGTGGTAGGGGGAGAGCGCTGCTGATTCTTAAGGGACAATGGAGGATCCCGAACCACCGCCAGCACCACCATGATAAATAACGTAAAGTGGGAGAAGCAAGTGTAGCATCCGTGACCCGATTTTCCCCGTTCGCCTGTGGTGAACCGCCGTCGCCCCGCCATTAGTACAATACTTCGGTGTAAATACGGTGTAATGCCCCCCGAGTACACGCTCGCAACACAAATACCAGACACAAATACAACAAAGGCCAGTAAATAATTGCAACTTTATAGTTATTTCTTACTGATGGGTCAGTAGAAACAGATAACCTAAAGGCGCCAAATCAGTAAGTTTATCAGCTTGTGCACATAATATTTTAATACGTTGGAGCTCACGCCTCCGGGTCCATCCACAACGACCTTCCGAGACTTCGGCCACCGTCCGCACCGCCGACGTCCAGTGTCCGCCGCCCTGGCACCGCTGTCCGCTCCTCGCTGGCCTCCCGAAAAAGGCTGAGAGCTCCCGCTCAGCTTACTCATACAAGATAGCATAACAATACTCAGTTGGTTATTCCCCCCCCCCCCCCTTATCTGCAGTCATAACCCGAACATTCAGAACACAGAAACCCATTCAGCATTAAATAACGTTACAGAGAAACCATTCCATAACAATACAGAGAAACCATGTTTTTAGACTGAACAGTTAACATCACAGCTACTGGTACTGAGACTCCTACATTCTTTCCACCCCAACCCCCACCAAATTTAGTTATGCCCTCATGACGCTCAGATAATTTGACAACCCTTCTGTTTACAGAGAGCCGTGCCTGTCATGTGACATCACTGCCTTCACCTGGTCGGAAGTCCATCAACATTTCATCCCTCTCAACTAATCAATGCACACTTAACCATTGGCCACCATCATTGGAATAACCCGTCTAGCACCAAGCCGTTGCCAACACTCTCCCCCCACCCCCACCGTTGAATCACCTGGGCTGGACCCTCCAGCCCCCTGACTTATAAAGGGTGCCACATGTGCTTGGCTTGCTTCCTTTTGCCATCCTCGAGGGACCACCCTGCCACACCCCAGGCTGAAGACTGCAGAACTGCGCTGGAGACACGTGGTGAGCTGTGTATTGAATAGGATTTGCGAACGTTTATTGTTGTCCCTGTAGCAGAGAGCCGTGCCTGCCCTGAGTCAAGGATTGGCGGCTATCGTAGTTACTTTTCCCTTGCTTGTATGTGTACGTGTACGCTGTCCCAACACCGTTTTCCTGTATATCGTACTGCCGACCCGATTTTTCCCACGTTCGTCTATTGTAAGAGCGTTTGTACGAATATTGTAGCCGCCTGTGTTGTTCCCAAGCTTTTATCCATTGTAAATAAACTCCTTATTATTAAAACTGTGTTACCAAAGTCATTGCCTTTGAGACCCAAATAATCTCTCTCATTTCCATCACAAAGTTTGGCGCTGCGAGCATGGTTTTTAAGTCTTGGCTGGGCAAAGAGCACAGGGGAGAATGTTCTGGAACAAGGGATAGAAAGCCAGTGCAGGCACCCAGAGTAAGATCCGCGGGTGTACCGATGAAAGGGAGGGATTTGAGAGTCTGGCCAGCATGCTGGCAGAGCACGGGAAATCAGTGGACTGGTCTGAGCAGCTAGAAGCTGGGCCACCAGGTGGTCTCCCTCCTTAAGGAATCAGGGCTCCCGAATGCCAAGGGGGGGGGGGGGTCAGAGGCATGCTATTTCGTTGTTTGCGTCCCTGCTGAGACGCCAGGTCAGGATTACCGACCACATTCAGCACTTATGTGGTCAGAAGGACAAGGAGCTGGAAGAGCTCCGGCAGCGCTGCTGCACGCTGCAGGAGTCAACACAAACTGCCCAGACCCGAGGTTAGGGGAACTGAGGCCGCCTGCAGGTTCGTACAACTGCAGCTGGCGTGGGCAACCCGTCGGTCTGGCTGGCAGCCGGACCCGCCAAGGATTCGAGCCCAGGTCCAGCACGACGACAAGCTGGACGCGTTTCTGGGGGATGGGGACATCTGGCTGAATAGCGGCATGGAGTGGGTGCCCGAGGAGCCTAATTCCCACAACCACCCTTCCCCCTTCTCACGCGAGCTCCAACATGGCCGACCCGTCACCATGCGGTCCCAGGTTCACCGCAGGGAGGAAGGGGATGAGGGGGGACCGCCAGACCTACCTCGTGTCACTCCGAGACCAAGGAGTACCAGGATCTCTCCCCCAAGGAGCTGATCCAAATGGCGAGCACCTGGCCGCCTGGCTGCTCCGGCTGTTGGACGAGAGTGGCCCCATTCTCAGCCTCTCCCATCAGGAGGCAAGCGCCCTGGGAAGCCTCTCTGACCAGCAGAGCATAAACAATGCGCTGCGGGCGCCACAAACAGAAGTTTGCGATGGCACTACCCTGTGGGGTCGAGTAGTGACCTCGGTGAGAGCCCGATATCCCACCCTTCTGGAATGGGATCTACACGGGCGCTCGCAATAGGGTACGGTCAGTAAGGGCACTCGGGTTATCAGGGTATTGGCACTGGTCAACTGCGTCTATCAAGGACTCGAAGACACACGAGTGACCGGTGCTCTAGCAGGATACCTAATCACTACCGCGCGCCCCGACCTGAAGTCAGTCATTTTGCCCCTCAAGGCACCAGCCAGCGGTAAGACCGTACGGGATGCTATCCCCCACCTGGTGGGATTAGAATATATGCAGAGGGGGGCACCCATCCAGGTCCGCAAGACCGAGGCAATGGCTCCAGAAACTGTCCCTCCCCGCTTTACACGCAGGCAGCTTTACACAGACCTGCTGCGTACAGGGGTGGACTCTCACAGCATAGATGGCATCCCCACCCCCAACCTATATGCCCCGCGGAAGGAGCATTGCTGGAGCAAAACTGTCTACTATAAAACCACCATCGGCCCCGCCAACAAACCCGACGCAGGGGGCTCCCACAACCCATAGACCGCCCGACCAGACCATGCCCACACCGACCCACCCTCTGCACCTCCCTTACCTGAAACTGCCTCGCCTGCCCTCAAGGCAGAACTCAGAGAGTTCCTGAGACAGGAAATCTCCCACCTCCACCACCAAGGCGCTTCATCACAGGCGTGGCAGACATTCCCCCCCCCCTCCCATAGGATGAAGAACAGGGCCCCTTGCGCATTTGCTGTCTCACCCTCCCCCGCCCGGGGGACCTGTTGTAGTATATTGGGGAAAGGGGAACACGCAGATGTGGATGGGACTTGTCGATACAGGTGCCCAGCACACCATCATTCCAGGTAATGCAGCCACATGGAGGGGTGCCGACATGCAAATAGAGGGGATGAGGGACTAGCTTTTGACCGCCCGGGAGGTCACATATCGTCTAGCAATAGGCAACCATCCCCCCCTGCCCCGACCTGTACAAGTCCTTATCTCCTCCTCCCCGGAATGTATCCTCGGGATAAATGTTTGAAAGGGACAGTCCCTTCAGTCAAACAAGGGCAAGTTCACCTTTGGCATCGTGCGAGCCACTGTTGTCATTGGGGAGTCTAAGTGCGAGCCCTTTGCTGTCCCCCTCCCTGCAAGGTCATCTGCAACCGTCAGTACAGAGTACCAGGGTAACACCAATAAATCACGGACTCCATTCAAGCCCTTCTGCGGGAGGGAGTTATTAGACCCACAGACTCCCCTTTCAACAGCCGCGTTTGGCCAGTCCGCAAAAAAGAAAGGCTCCTGGGAGATGACCGTTGATTACAGGCACTTAAGCAAGGCTGCCCCCCCCCCCACCCCCCGCCACTGCTGAACCCGGCATTGTCACCCTCATTGAGGACATCTCAGGACGTCCACACAAACCCTGGTATGCGGACGGTGACCTCGCTAATACATTCTTCTCTATCCCACTGCAGCAGGATAGCAATTTCCATTTACTTGGGATTGCAGACAATTCACTTTTTGTCGCCTACCCCAATGCAATGTCCACAGTCCCACTATCTGCCATGGCCTTATCTCCCGCGATTTTCAACACATCCCGCTACCCCCGAGGAGTCAATCTCCCATTATATTGACGATATCCTCCTCCAAGGTCAGTCTGAGACCATTGCCTCGGATGCCCTTCACGTGCTAATGGAATCCCTCAATAGGAGGGGCTGGGCAAAGTACAGGGCCCCAGCCAAAATGTGCTCTTTCTGGGAGGACAATGGGACTCTGGCCACAGAATCATCTCTGATGCTGCTAAATATATACATATATAATTTAGCTGTCCCCTCTAATAAAACTGACACACAGAGATTTGTGGGGCTCCCTGGCTATTGCAGACAGCATATACCCAATTTGACCATGCTTGTTCGGTCACTCTATAGGATCTCCAGGGAAAAAAATCCATATTTCTGTGGGGACCAGAGCAACAAGCTGCTTCTGATACAGATAAACAGGCTGTGGAACAAGCAATGCCACATTGTCCCCGCCAGGCAGGTCTGCCTTTTGAGTTACAGGTTTCAGCCAGCGAGGCGGTCGCCGAGTGGAGCCTCTAGCAGAAGACCTACGGGCGCGGAGTCCCCCTCGGTTTCTGGGCTAAGTCCCTATCTGAAGCGGCAGCGCTCTACAGCCCCTTCGAGCGCCAGCTACTAGCCTGTTACCTGCTGCTCCTCGCCACAGAGCACAGGACTCCACCGACCCTGTCGTCCTTCGCCCCCATCTCTCCATAATGCGATGGGTCAAGTCCCCTAACTCCACCCACAAAGAGGGCTGTTCCCAGAGGTCCTCCATTGTCAAGTGGAAGTTGTACATTGCGGACCGGGCTTAACCCGGTCATGAAGGGGTCAGCCGCCTCCATGAAGATGTTATGACTTTCCAAAAGTCCCAGGACCTTGCCCCGGACATCCCAAGGTACAACCTTCCCCAGCGTTTTGGGGTCAACCCTTCGATTCCCTCGACCACGACAACAAACTGCGCGCCTGGTTCACAGATGGCTCCAGCCGCTGGAAAGGGGGAAAACCATTGTGGAAAGCGGCAGCACTTCATTCCGCCACGTTCAAATTATGACCACCGAGGGGGAGGGGGGTTCCAGTCAACTTGCCGAGCTTGCAGCGTTAGCCCTCACCCTCCATAACACCACCGGACATCTATACCGACTCCTGGGCAGTAGCTAATGGCATTGTTGTGTGGATGGCCCCGTGGCAAGACATGAGGTGGGAAATACACGGGCGTCCCTCTGGGGACAGCACAACTGGCTTTCATTTGGAGCCAGGCTACCCACAGAAAAATTTCTGTCCACCATGTGGATACCCATACCCGAAAAGATAACGAAGAGGCAACATTTAACGCTGCTGTGGACCAAACTGCCCAAATATCATCTGCTAACACTCCCTACCCTGACGCAGACCCCGGTGCACTAGATGCTTGGGTACACCGCAAAGGTGGCCACTTAGGGGAAGATGGCACGCGGCGCTGGGCTGAACAATTCGGTGTCGCCTTGATACTCGGCCAATGCAAAACCTCGGTAGCTAACTGCCCCATCTGCCAGCAGGTCAAGCCACGGGGCTGGCCGACAGGGCCACCTGGCCATGTACGTCGCGGCACTGGAGCGGGTCGGGTATGGCAAATCGACTATATTCAACTGCTCCCATGGCAAAATAAGAATCAGTACTCCCTGACGATGGTGGACACTTACTCAAGTGTCCTGTTGGCGGTGCCCCGTGAGAGGGCCGCCCAGAATAGCACCATCAATGGATTACAGTACCTCTCCTCTATCTTTAGTGTCCCATGGGAGGTACAATCCGATCAGGGTTCACACTTCGCTGGGGAGAAAGCTGAGAACTGAGCTGCTGATGCGCAGATCTCATGGCTGATCCACATACCCGCACCACCCCAGGCATCGCGTTTAACTGAAAGAATGAACGGCCTGCTCAAGGAAAAAAATTCGCACTCTGACACCCTCTCGCACCAATTAATCACACGGCCCACTTGCTAAGCGGGTCCCCACTCTCCCGCCATCTGGCACACTCTCCATCTCCCGACTGGGAAACCACCGAACCTCCTGAGACCGAGGATCCTTCCAGGAAGGGAGAAATTATCACGCGCAGTCAAGGGGACACGGGCTGGTTCGCCATTCCGGGTAAATCCGATTTGTCCTGTATACATACCCGGCATTTAACCAGACGGGAATGAGTTTTCTCCTCACCCCACCCCGCAAACCACCCCTCCCTCAATAGGACAATGAGGCTACTTCAGTCATCCATCCTAGTCGCTGCGATCGGCTTCGTGAGAGCTGCCAACACCTTCCTCAGTGTCGCTTGCGTGTTTGCCAGCAACACCAACCGGTCAGACTGCTAGATCTGCTTGCGAACCGCAGCACACGCCGATGGTGCGCTGCCACTCACACCGATCCCGCTGGATGACATCTAGATGAACTGTTTACACAGACTGTTTGCTCCTCCTGATTTTTGTATATCTGTTTGGGGTGGGGGGCGGCTGCTGGCAGTCCCCCAGCATCACCTCCCCACTACACAACGTCTCTTCCCTTGATCCCCGATGCGGTGGGTGCTTCAGGAACTGGTATTTCCCTCCATTAAATTTGACCTCCACTGGAGTCCCCACCCTGAGAGTTATCCCACTTCGGCCGTTCACGTTCGAGACTCGGTGGCTAAAATTCAAAAATGGAGGGACCAGCTCCTCCAGCACAACACCTCATGGGGCAATTGGTGGCCGTTTAGCTTCCGGGGGTGGTAGACAACTGTAATTCACTGGTCCACCGCACTCATTCTTGTCATTATCGCTAATTTATACTATGTTGTGCATGCCAAATTATTCAGAGTATGTCTGCCTTTATTTAGCCGCTTAGAAATGGTTACTTCCGGTATATGTTGATATTGTGTGCTCTCTCCCTTATGTGTCCTGGCTCTGTGGTGCGTTTTCCGACGTGTGGAGTATATCCAGAGAACTGTGCCTGTCAACTGTCTGCACTGCCCTCAGTTGGTCGGAAGTTACACCACATGCCAGTCAACATTTCTCCTCATCCAACTAATCAATGCACACTTAATTATTGGCCACCTTAATTGGATTAACCTGTCTAGGACAAAGCCGTTGGCCCCCCGATGATTCACCGGAGTTGGACCATCCATCCTATAAAGGGTGCTATATGTGCTTGGCTCGCTCTTTTTTTGCCAGCTTCCAGGGACCACCTTGCTTCACTCCAGGCTGAAGACTGCAGAACAGCGCTGGAGTCACGTGGTAAGGTATGCATTCGATAGCGTTGTGGGAGAGTTTATTATTGTCCCTTTAGTAAAGAACCGTGCTTGCCCAAAGCCAAGGGGCAGGAATTGTAGTTACTTTTCCCTTGCTTGTATGTGTATCCGTGGATTGTAATACCGACCCGACTTTCCCCACGCTCGTCTATTCTAAGCGCGTTTGTGCGAATATTGTGGTCGCTTGTGTTGTTCCCAAGCTTTTTCTCTCCTTGTAAATAAACTCATTATTAAAACTGTGTGTCCAGTGCCTTTGCCTTTGAGACCCAAAGAATCTTTCTCATTTCCATCACAACGGAGACCCACGTCAGATTGTCAATAGGATGCTTTGGATGGAATTGGTGATGTTGTCATATTTATTTTCAGGCAATGGATGTGTGATGCGAATGAAACAGAAGTTGCCCCCATCATTTTCCGAGCAACTGCATCCAGTTCGCACCCGAATGCCGAAGATATTTCTCTTCATAATCCGCTTTAATAAGATAGTGTTAAGGCATGGCAATCATTGCAATGGCGCCAGCCAAGGCAGTAAAAATGGAAGAGAGAGCAACTGGTTATTGCATTCATCATCAGCTCTTATGAAAATAAAGAGAAGATGGAAGAATTGAATTAAGAGGAATTAACAGTGTTACACAGAATGACGAGAGGCACCGATATCGCAAATGCAAGCAGGATTTTGCGTCTGTGCTTGGGTGGGACCGCAACCAGAAGTCATGTTGTTAGAGTGAAAGGTGAAAGTTTAAGGGGGACATAAGGGGAAACTTCTTAATTCAGAGGTTGTGAGCGTGCGGAACCAGCTTCAACACTAGTGGGGTTTGCAAAATCTATTGCAGCGTTAATGATATTTGTAGAGTTTCATGTATGGGAGAGTTATGGATGGAAATGTTCCAGTTGCGGATCGATGGAAGTAGGCAGCTTAAATGGTTTGGCACATGCTAGATGGGTAAAAAGTCTTATACCTCTCCATGATTGTATTAATAGGAAAAGGCAGAAGATGCACTTTATATTTTTCTTGTATATTACCAGGTATTCCAACGTGATTAATTTCGGAATACTATTGTTTGCCGAATAGAGAGCAAACTCTGCTGAAAGTCCTAAGTTATACAATAGTGTATTATAGGTTAATTAAACATTCACTTGGACAGATGCAAAGAATGAAGTTCCGAATGGCTGTGGATGAACTATTCACAATTCCCCCGGGATAAACATCCAATTAGATTGCTCCAGAAGTCATAATATTAGTAAACTAGGTAGATGAGAAACTACAATGGTAGTACAAATGTATGAAAAAGTGGTTTAGTAAAATAAATCGGACCGATGTCTGTTGATAATCATGACCGAATAACTTTGATATGGGAAAAAAAAGACGAATAGCACTGTGAATTCATTTTCGGGTCTGCTTCATAAAATAAAAGGTTATAACTCAAGTACAATTTCAAGGAAATGTAAAGGAACTATTGCCTGTTCATAAATCAGAAAGGATACCATCTACGCCTGGCAACTCAATCGCAATTATTCTGGAGTCCCGGAATATTCCTTATGTAAGTTATCCCATGGAAGGGTCGCGACAACTGAAACCACAAGAATTTCAATGATCACTTTTACAAAACTCTTGTTTTGTTCTGAGATACAAAACGAAGAGCTTCCATCAGCAGAAACAGAAGAGCTGGTTACCTTACTTCTGGGAGATAAACTCCATATTACTAGTTGGTATATTGATGCACGCCTCCAGAAATTTTGCAACATTTATTAATTGAACACGATGTCCATAGCGAATTTAAAACATGCGATTGAAGAACAGAAGGTTCTGTCGAACTTATCAGAGTGGGATACACTGAAGCAACAAGCGATTGTCGTATCGGAATTGCGGCATATTTTACAACCACTGGGGAATATAACAATCCGTATTATTAACAGAGTTAACAATGAAACTACTCAAACCACGAAGAATGTTGTTTCTATAATTGGCAACCTCACAGTTACATTCTGCATTTGAATTAACAAGATCGAACTGGAGATTCACAGATTTCCCGAATGGATCTCAGATGAACAATTCAGGAAATGGATAGGTACTACCACCACACGTTGCCACATCGTGAATTCACCTGACAAACTCTTCCCTGCAAATTCTAGGAAGGGGTCGGAACCACTTCGTATTGCAGCATATTTGTTAAAAGAGTGAAAACCGAACTTGCCCACAATACAATGTTCATAATGTGGGGAAACAGCAAGAATGAGTTTGGATCTCACTGACCAAACCACCGACTTATGCTCTAAAATGTCACGAATCTACATTTGACTTCCGTTCATCAAAGTGGAAAATATTAGGTTTGTACGTCATAATTCTTAAACGAAATGGGCAAAACTTTGTGTTCTTTCACCTGATAATTGGTAACTTTTAGCATTCCTAAAATTAGGGAGTTATGCCAATTACAATGCTACATCAAGGGAGCATTAAAGGAGGGATTTTTAATTTTGGCCTTTGCTTCATTCAAATGTTGCGGTTTCCAATATATCGAGTGAAGTGGTGGGGCAGAGGAGATGAAAACAGCAGGATGTCTCTTACTCGAGTAAGCGGAACTGAGCCTCCTGCTTCGACTCAGAACATGCAAAGACATATTAATTGCAAGTCGTTACTTGCTGCCTTCGACTAGAGTCAATGGGAACACCTGAAACAGGTGGACTGGACAGGTCAGATACACCAAGATCGAACAACTTTTCGAACTGACAGGAAAAGGGCGAGGTGGTTCGATCGCAGATCAGCGAGACCTCTGGAGAATAAATACCGCAAGGAAGACCGCAGTGCCAGGAGCCTGGTGAAGATGGATCAATCGCTCAGCCGAATCTCCCCATTTCAGTGTCTGGAGTTTGGCAAAGTACTCTGAGTGAGTATTGTTACAAAAGGAACAATAGAATTCTTAATTTAATTTGCTGCCCTGAGGTTCACGGAGTTCCAATACTGCCTATTCAGGGACAATAAAGTGCAAACTTTGAGTCATTTCAGAGCTGTACATTGAATTACCGAACCTAGATCAGATGGCGATTGGCCACAGCCGGGAACTATCACAAGGCCGGGCGGCTCTGCTCCAGCTACACAAATCTGTGTTAATAGTGTGGTTGAGAGGATCAATTGCTTCGATTATTTTCGCAGACAGCACGAAATTAAATTGGTTTATTTAATCCGTAGTATTAAGGGGAACACACCTTGAAGATGGTGTCTGAATGTGATGAGATATTATGGAATGACGTCATATCGCTGACTATTTTAGTGATTCTAGGCAATTGAAATGTGTTATTTTGGTAACGTGGAAATGTAGCGGACAATTACAAAGCAGCATTTGCGTGCTAATGCTTATTGGGATTTGTGATTTAAGGAGAAAAGATATCCTATGAAATTAACATCAACTAGTTGAGATCAGATCTGCACTATCATATCGCCTCCTCGTGTAACTCACTACAGATGTGGTGGATCTGATGAATTCCATCAGATTCTTGGCTGGGACATCGAGTCTGCAATTTGAGGAAGGGCTGAGTAGGTAAGCCTTCGGTTTCAGGACTGCGGAAACAGTAGAATTTAGTCTTGATGAAATAATGCAGGATATGTATAGGCTTGAACAGGAGTGTGGCAGCGAGTTTTCTTATGAGGAGACCGTAATTGGCGATACCCTGAAATAACTGAAACTTCCTTTGAGAGGGTCCCCCATCTACCTACAGATATGCTTTCCAGTCGGCGTGGGTCAGCATTCAGTATCTCCTTTTAGATTCAAACCTATCGTGCTTAGAGCAACACGTACAGCATGCTGGAGGAACTCAGCAGGCCGGGAAGCATACGTGGAAGCAAGCAGTGAATGTTTCCACGGATGCTGCCCGACCTATTGAGTTCCTCCAGCTTGTTACACGTGTTGCTTGGACCCCAACATCTGCAGTATACTTTGTGTTTACTATCATGGTTAGATACTGTCGCATCTCTCTAGTCTCTGAGGACACAGATATGCTATAGAAAAACTGTACCTCAATCATCGGTCGGCAATGTCGCATCCAACTTGAGAAATATCACCGGTTTGAACCATATCGGTCTATCAGTTATCCAGAATTAAAATGATAAACCAAACGACTGTTACCTTGAAACTACGGCAGTTTTGCTTCTACTGTTGAGGTAGCTTGGCAGATCAGTAGCAGTGACTGACAAGTATAAATCCGAGAACGCTGGAATCTGCCAATCAGTAAAACCTTCTCTGTGCCTTGACAGCGGAAAGGCTTTAACAGCGGTCATTGTGGGTAGGTTGCTACAAGCACCGGTAATAGGTTGAAACAAATGTTTTTTGGAAAGGGATGTTTTCATTGGATCGAAATTGAGGGGCTGGTCGCTGATTGCATATCTAAAGGTGGAGTCTGGTCGATTGCAGCACGGATTTTGGGAACTGGAGGCTAAAAACAAAACTGCGGCGGCCGCTGGACTCCGCTCACCAGCTGGTTTTCTTAATGAACACAAAAACTGAGGTGATGTGGTTTTTCACTTGCTCCCTGAATTTGGACTGAGTCGCCACGTAAATAAACGTGTTCGTGCAGCAGCTTAACGTACTCAGCAAAATTCCGACTTTATAAAATATATATTCAGAATCATTCCATTCGCTTCCTGTTCCTGTTATCTGGTAATAGAGGAACTCTGTAACAGTTGTCAGCCACAGGAAGATGAAGCTACCGGAGAGGGTGAAGAGTAAAACCACCGATCTCCTCCTGCTCTCCATCTCAGGGTCAGTGCGACTCTCCCCTTTGTTTCGTCCCTTCAGCCCCTTACGGACCCGACTAGCCACTAAAATGTGTCTGACAGTCAGTGCGTTGAGAATCAGAATTACAGCGAAAGGGAGCAATGGAGTTAGTACCGTATCAAACCAGTCAAATCCCTTCCACCACAAATCCGTGTAGTAACTTATTTTTATATCGGAGAACCACGGTATATTGTTAATGACTTCTCGCGGTTCAAGTGCGAAGTAGAAGGGAACGTTTTTCATGCAGAATAGCACACCAGTTGCTGTCAGAACAGTGGCCGCGGTTTTCCCGATGCAATACTTTGCCTTCAGCTTATGGCAGCAAATGGCGACGAAACGATCAAATGTAAATGCGACAGTGAACCATACGGAACAGTCGAGGGCTATACGAGACAAGACAACTCTGATACTCTCCACGGGAGTAATGTTCAGGACAGTCACTGGGAAATAATGTTCGCTGATCCGATACAAAATTACCTCAACGATGATGACCATCAGATCTGCCGTTGCCATGGCCACCAAGTAGCGATTGGTGCAAGTGGACAGACTGCACTTCCCCTGGGACAGTATTGTAATCGCCATTAAATTCACTGGAGAAATAGATGAGAGAGACATTATGGAATACAACATATACTCTTGGAGGCAAATCGCTTGAGTTAATAGAGTTTTGCGATGAGTAAACGTGTCTCTAGATAACAAACTTTCGAAGAGTTCGGGGTAAGATGAATGGAGAAAGATTCGATGTCAGCAAGAGGATACTTTATTTTTCTAAACTTTCTGGTAATCCCTTGACAAACCCGATTTACAGATTATACCGCACCGAGAATGTAAACGACGCAACAGGACTTCCATGGAAAGCAGGAAGACATTCATAGTGAAGACAAAGCCAGTCTGTACTTCAGAAGAAAAGGGTTTCATTACAGGACTACTGTCAGACTCTGCTCATTTCTGATTTTATATTCCAGTAACATAGCCTCTCTGTAATTTGTCCCGTAGTCATATGTTCACATTCTGTGGTTCATGTCGCTCTCTGTTAATGGTAGGAGTCAATGTCATAAAAACGTTGAAACCTCTGTTGTAAGTGAACTTCCTAATGTAATTCGTGTTAGTAAAACATCCCTGAGCTCTTGTTCACCTGTCCAGAATCTTTCCGGGAAAGGTCTGCTTACAGAAACTATTTTACCTTATGTTCCATGGAGAGGATTGACTCCTTTGGATGAAAGTAATATGGAATCTGCGAAATGCACACTGTGTGAATGAACGAAATGATATCACCGTAGATAGCTTTAGATGCTGGTCCCCGATCTACTAACCTGTCATTTCACAAAGCAAATAAAATTCACAATAAGCTACACAAAGACGGCTCTCTCACGTAATTCCTGTGTTCTTGTATTCGCTTACCTGGGACGCCAATCGAGGCAATGAGAACATAAAATATTTTCTCGACACGGTAATACGCTTCAAGCATCATTATCGGTCACTTTAGGTTGTCGGCAATCTGTTTGATTGAATATTTTAGTCGAAGTAATTTATATATTTTATGAACTCCACTGGGACAATGGTTCGAATCGACTACCAGATAAATCTAAAAATGGAAGCAAACAGATGACGCCAGCTCAGTTAGATTTCCAACCTGGCAGATTTTTGTCATTTCTGAGATCAAATTAGCAGCTCCAAAAGCGATCAACCTCGCCATTTCATTTGGTTAATTTGCAGCAGTGTCCTTGCAGTAATTGGTTTTCCTTTTTTCAAATGCCAACAGCGCATCACCAATTCTCGTATTATTACAATGGTATTTCTTCTCCTTGACATGTGAAATTCGTTTTACCTACCGACCTCGGTGCATCACTTATTTACAAATATAACAGTCAAGTATGCCTGGATTTCATATAATTAGACCCACTCCAGACCTAACTATGGACAGAGCGGTGGATTGATAGCGGCAAAAACAAAGTATTATTGTTCGTCATCACGTGTGTTTGGGTGCCTTGTGTGTTTGTAAGAGATCGTTAGATCCAGGATATTACTCCATCGATTCCGAGTGAAAGTGCCCCAAGGTCAATCACACTATGGTGGGCACGCCGTTAATGAAGGGACTGTGCCTGAAAGGTTAACTGTGTATTAATTTCCATAGATCTGCCTGACCTGGGGTATTCATCGCACACCTTGTGTGTGTTGCTTTGATTTCCAGCATCTGCAGAATTTCTTGTGTTTATGATTGGCTTATCCACTGTGCTCACTTCCAGGGATGCCTAAAGTAAACGAATAAATCTTCTTCGATATAACCTCCTCCTGTCCTCCTTTCTTCTTCCCTTTCCCTATGATCCAATCTCCACATGTGCTCCACATGCCCAGTGCCTTCAGCATTGTGTGTGTGTTGCATACAGAATACCTTCTTTTACAAACAGAAACTGGACAGGAGATTCATCGTACTCGAAAAACTACTTCAACAGTTAAGCATACCTGATTGCAAATTTACCCGAAGGGTCTCAATTCATGAAGCCCAGTTGGTTACTGGGGAGAGGTCTCAGGGGGCACGATAAACAGCATGGCAAAACTACCTTTTGCTGCTGATGTGATTGGATTGTGATCTTTCGCTGATTGACGAGCTATTGCAGAGAATGGCTTCGACACCAATGGTTACCCACTCATGGGAGTCATGAAGAAAATTGTTCCATCGGAATGGAATTGAGACAGCAAGTGCTGTATTAGATCTTAAAACTAATGTTGCAGGAACACTTTACAATTGGACCCATTCCTCTCCGAGCCGTTCTTTTTCGAGGTCGCTGGCACCGGTAAAACGATATCAACTTTCTTACTCCAAGAGAGACACTGCCAACTGGAGCCAGTTGCATTTGAATATCGAATGGTTAATCCGGTAGAACAAGTTATGCAACATCTGAACGTCGTTAGCGATGTTTCAGGTTGTTAATCGTTTCTGCTTTTATTGTGGATCTTAATCCAATTGTCATTTTAAACGTGCTTACACCATTTCACATTGGTGTATCAAGGATGCAACTCTCGGTCAGACTCCAGCAGTCGGATTGAAATTGCTATTACAGGACTGTAATATCACAGTTAAAAGAGTAAACTGGGCTGTCATGCTCGCTGACAATTTCGATTACAGGGCTGAATCTCATGTTTGTCCAGTGTCAGTCCTACAACAAAGGAATAGATCATTCATTCCATTTTAAAAACAGGAAATGGCAATGAGGTCATGAGAACGGAAACTTTCTATTAAACGATATTTATTGACGGATCGTCATCCGTTCAGGACGGTGTGTGCTCTACGGAATACGTTATCCATCTAGAAACGCGATAGAGAGAGAAAAGTATTGCAATTATCTTACCTATATCAAGTGGCAGAGCTTGCAGTATTAGTATCTGTTGTTCGCCATCGAGATACATGTCCTTCATGAACGGCAATGCACACAGATAGCATGTGTGTCTATAATAGTTTGACTGAATATTTACCATTTTGGGAAGTCAAATCTGACGTTTCATCAGATAGTAAACCTTTTCCATCAGCACCCTTTTGAAGTATATACTTGAAGAGGCGAAATGAAACTCTTATGGAGTAAACGAAATGGAGAAGGTTTACATGGAAAAACATCCCTGGGAGGGAACAAGAAGGCGGGTGAGGTTTCTAAACTAGAACCAAGGCGTGGAGATAAATGGCATCCTCGGCGGCGTCGCAGAAACCAGGAAACTTTATATTAATACACTTCGTTAAGGTACTGCAGCAGGATTAGGAGAAATATAAACTGTGCACCGGAGAAAATACAAATGCAGAATGGAGATATAGCTGATAATTGTAATTGTGTTGTCAGAATGTAGAAGGAAATAGATGATATATTTGGTGGCAATACACTTCAGGCATCACTGAGTACTTGGAACTCTGGAACGGTTGAAGAATCTTTGTTGTTCGCCATACCGGTAAGGATATTGCTATTGTCAGAATCGCTAGATCAGTGCTCAGTTCAATCCAGATCAAATGGTTAAAATGCAGTTATAAGACATAGGCGCCTTGTAGTGCACGGAATATTCAAGTAGCACCGGTTTGGAAGACTCCACATTAAGCAGGCTAATTGGTAGCAGATGAGGTATCATGACTGGGTATAAACGTAGCGTCCATCAAAGGCTCAGTCTTCGCAAGCAAGGATGGATCGTGGCTCACACCTTTGTGCGAAAATTCGTGAGAGAATTGTTAGTCAGTTCAAAAGGAACATTTCCCAACGCAAGATTGCAGAGAATTTAGGTCTTTCAACATCTACAGTACATAATATTGTGGAAAGATTCAGAGAATTCAGAGACATCTCAGTGCGTAAAGGGCAAGGTCGGAAACCACTGTTGAATGCGCGTGATCTTCGAGCCCTCAGGCGGCACTGCCTGAGAAACCGTCAAGCTACACTGACAATTATAGCCCCCGGGCTTGGGAGTACTTCGGAAAACTATTGTCACTTAATACAATCCGTCGCTGCATCCAGAAATGCAACTTGAAACTGTATTACGCAAGGAGGAAGCCATCCATCAGCTCTATGCAGAAACGCCGGCGAGTTCTCTGGGCCCGAGCTCATCTCAGATGGACCGAAAGACTGTGGAACCGGGTGCTGTGGTCAGATGAATCCACATTTCAGCTAGTTTTCGGGAAAAAAAACGGGCGTCCAGTTCTCTTTGTCAAAGATGAAAAAGACCATCCTGATTGTTATCAGCAAAAGTTGCAAAAGCCTGTGATGGTATCGGGGTGCATCAGTACCCACGACATGGGTGAGTTGCATGTATGTGAAGGTACCATTGACTCTGAGGAGTATATTAGGATTTTAGAGAGACACATGTTGCTATCAAGGCGATGTCTCTTCCCGGGACGTCCATGCTTATTTCAGTAGGACAATGCCAGACCACATTCTGCACAGGCTACAGCAGCGTGGCTTTGTAGACACAGAGGACGTGTGCTTGACTGGCCTGCTGCCAGTCCAGATCTATCTCCTATTGAAAATGTATGGCGCATCATGAAGAGCAGAATCAGAAAACGGAGACCACGGACTGTTGAGCAGCTGCAGTCTTATATCAAGCAAGAATGGACAAAAGTTCCAATTGCAAATCTACTACAATTAGAATCCTCCGTTCCAAAACGATTAAAAAGTGTTATTAAAAGGAAAGGTGATGTAACACAATGGTAAAGATGCCTCTGTCCCAGCTTTTGTTGAGTGTGTTGCAGCCATCAAATTCTAAATTTGTGTATATTTACAAAATACAATTAAGTTGGTCAGTAAAACTATTGAAAATATTTTCTTTGTACTTTTGTCATGTAAGTAAAGTTTCACGTGAATTAACATATCACAGATTTTTGTTTTTATTGCATTTTGGAAAATATCCCAACTTTTCTGGAAATGGGGTTTGTAAATTAACTACAAGAAATTTGGTGAAAGAATAAAAGGAACTGAGTAGACGAATTTGGGAAGTGGTACACAGCAGAAACATGGAGATTTTTAATGGAGCACTAGATTGGGGTTCAGTATTGGCTTGTTTCCTTGAGGCGGGCGATATCCCTTATGCTTGGTTGATAAGAGCCTGCAGTTAATTTAAACAACGATCGAGAATATTGATGCGCTTTTGGACATGACATTTGCGTCATCACTGTCCGCAGAAGTAGTGCGGGAAGTTTGAAGAATGACAAATATTATTTCTTTGTTCAGGAAATGGTAATGTAGTCCTGAGACTTCCCGACCAGTGAGTCTTCGGTCAGTAGTGAGAAAGCTATTGGAAAGGTTTCTTAGAGATGGAATTTATGAGCATCTGGAGAAATGCATCTTGGTTGGGGGTAGTCACCATGGTTTAGTGAGGCTCCGGTCATCCCTTATGAGCCAGAATCAATTCCATGAAAAGTGAAACATAGCAGATGCAGTCAGAACATTCTACCTGAGGTATATTAACTATTATGGTGTTTGACTGTGTCCCCTATGGTGCACGTATTCAGAACATCAGTTGGTCTGGAATCTAGTGAAACCTGGCTGCATAGATTCAGGACTGGCTACCCAAGGGAAGGCCAATGAAGCAGCGGAAGGAGATATTCCACGAGGAAGGTATAATCTTTAGTACGCTTTACAACTGTATCTAGACTCTGCTATTATAGTGTTCTGAGAGACCGACATTAATTTGACCATAGTGCAGCACTTGGATAATTTACTGAGTTAGGGCTGATGATGAAAGCAAAATACTGAATCCGGATTGAAACTGCACGTTCTCTACACTGAAATCCCGTGTACCTCTTAAAGGGCAGATGCTAAGATTACACCAAAACAATCTTTTCTAATGAAAACCTGCAACTCAAAATCGGCATTTCAAAGTACTCGGCCGTATCCTTTGGTACTTCCCAAATGAATCAGCTTCCCAGAATGCGAATTTCAAATTCGCAGTTCAAGTACAAACGAATTTGTGTGAATGTCAATTTACCTTTGAACAGTGGGTTTATCCTACACAGAATAGATAAACTAAATATCTCGATCACTTTAACATTGATTTCCCATCGCCAGTGTGGAATCTGTGTCTCCCTCTGAAATCAGTACGAAAGCAATGAAACAAAAGATCATAATCTAAACATGCAGGTAAGGCAAAACAAAAATCTGAGCTCGAACGTTTCTTCCTTCAAAACTGCCGCCGGTAATTTGCATATATAGAATAACTATTTAATTCCTTGCGTACAAAGCACTATCAAATATTATAAAGAACAAAGGGAACCCAGATGTGTGTGTTTGCAGCCCCCATACACTAAGACTTTATACAATTTCGGAAAAAAAGAAGCAGTCCCTGATATTCGCATGTTCCTGCAAATTCCTTTCAACCAATGAAGCAGATATTTGCAGGCAGCGAGATCCTATTGTGAATAAAGGGTTAATTCACATATCATTTCAATGCAATCCTAACAATCACACAACTAGCCTTCCGTTGATTCAGTCACACAGTACCTCTGTTTCTCGTTGAACTGAACTCACAAATATCCTGTCCTTGTACAATATTTTACATTCTCAATGCGTTCACACTTTAAACTCTCGCAGAACATGACATACTTTTAATTGTTGAGCAGTTAGCAAATAATCCATAATTGGAATCACACAATTTTTAAAGATATCCTTTCGAGTCGAATGCAAAGGGACGCTCGTTGTTATGTATCGACACAAGTTAATATACAGCATATCGAAATTATATCATCAACACTTGACCAACTTTGGAACGACTTAAACGTGCTCTCACCTTCAGGCACTGACCAGAGATAGTACTGAGACTAAACGAATGATTTGTTGTACAGTATCATGCTTAATAATCACCATTAATACCGTTGATGCAACGGATTTGAATACTGTACTGGAACCTTTGCCACACCAACCTCCAATCAGACACTGTGGTCTTTACCGCGTTAATAATGGAGTGAAGGTATATTCGTCTGATGTGATACCTCCCTTATAATCGGATGGAGGAGCTTAGGATGATGGCGCTTAACAGAGACGGCTTTGCTTGCATTCTGAAACAGCTCTGTTTATATCTTTAATATCTCTTTCTCTTCCTTTTCAGGATTCTTTTGAAGACTCTGGCCTGGAGTTACACGCCATAGAAACATATAAATTTATCAAAGGGATAGATGAGATAAAGGCAGGAAAGTTGTTTCCACAGGTAGATGAGACTGGAACTTGGGGACATAGCCTCACGATTCGGCGATGTAGATTTTGTTCGGAGATTAGGAGGAACTGTTTTTCACAGAGAGTGGGAATCCCTGTCCTATGAAGCAGTGCAGGCTAGCCCAGGAAATATATTTAAGACAAGCTTGGATAGATTTTTGCATGTTGGAGAATTAAGTGCTATGGAGGAAACACAAGTAGGTGGAGATGACTCCATGGTCAGATTGTCCATAATCTCATTAAATGGCTTCATGATCCAAATTGCCTACTACTCCTACTACTTCTTAAGTTCTTCAGTTTTTATGCTTCCCGCTCATCTGGTTATATTTCGTTACTACGTCTCGCAGTATGCTCTGCTAATACCTAAAAGTAGCTTACTGCATTCATTTTTCTCTTTCTTTCCTATCCTTGTATTTTCCACAAAGTCGAATGTTACGGCTTTATAAAACTTCTATGTGTTTTGACCTATTGATATGTTCGCATAGAAACACAGTCCAATCAATTTCGTTTTCTCTGCAGTACCTGGACAGTGTACTGCTCTCCGGTTAACAGCTGCCTATAACAGCTTTCTATGGTTATTCTGGGGGCAGTAATGCCTATATATCATGATCAATATCTCTCAGGTGCTGAGGCACAAAGGATGCTGTGATTATTATATTGTTCTTTCAGATTCCTGCCCGTTTCCTCCCATTCTGACTTTCATCCGTGTCCCAAATGGGGAAGGCGTTGGGAGTAGCAGTAATAGAACTGGCTTCTTTGGTTGTACGCTGGCAGGAGATGTTTGGAAGTGGGCTACCTATCATTGACATTATCATTCGGAGCTGCGTCACTCCATCCAGCACTGACGTCCTATTTGAAATCTAGCCCGGATTACGATTTCACTCTGAATAGGGATGTTGTCCCAGCAGCTTTTCTATCTACTTTAGCCACTTAGTTTGATCGCCAGTATTACGTTTCTTTTCTGATAATGACTTTAACATGATATTCAAGTATGTTCAAATCCGTATAGATTTTTTCAAATCCTTCCACTTCGCTACAAGCTAATATGCTTCTTATCACTCACTCCCTTCTTTCACAAGCCTTCTAAAACTGGTTCAAATGCATTATTTACACGCTCATAGCACACAACCTCCTGGCAAGGATTTTGCCTCCTCATTAAGTTTGACAACTTCTCTTCAAGACTGGTCACCACATCATTGAAAACATGATTGCTTCTTTTAATCAGTCCCGCTGTACTTCAGCTTGCTGCCGCAATTCCTCCTAATTCTCAATTAAGCATCTTTTTGCTCTGGCTTCGTTTCGGGTTACATCGTCCCAAGTGTAATCAGCAAAATATTTATCACAGGGTTTTTATTTTCCTTCATACATCAATGACTAACGAAGCCTCCACACTGAGGACAGTCCAGTGTTAACTACATCTCCAGCACAAAGTTAAAGAAGACATGTTCTGAGGATGATGTGAAAGGTATGGCGGGCTTTAATTTCCAAAATATTGAGCAGCGGGACATAGTGAATAATGAATTACAAGGAAGTGAATTCATTGAGTTATTGAACTGATGAGGAGGACCCGTTTTTAGACAGTAGTGAATCTGATGATTTATCTGCACAAGGAAGCAGTGGAGGCTAACCCAGAAAATATACTGAAGTCAAGGTTGGAATGTTTTTTTTGCAAAGTAGGGTAATCAAGGGTTATGGTGAAAAGACAGTAGGTGGAGATAACCCCTGCCCCTATTTCTTACGTTATTCTGTTTTTTTTTTATTCTTGCCGCTCATATGGTTGCATATTGTTACACCTCTTGCGGTATCCGCTACTAATACCCAAAAGTAACTTAACAGAATCTTTAATTCTTCACATGCTCCTTGTGCTTTCGGCAAAGTCGAATGTTAAGAACGTAATTTTGAGGCTTCATAAAGCTGCCATGTGTTATGGTGAGCAAATGCAAGTGGTGAGCCTCATGACAATAGTTCTGGTTTCTATGTTTGTATGCTGGCAGGAGATGTGTGGAAATAGTCAGATTATCCTCGTTATAACAATACGGAGCTGCGTCACTACGTTCTCTACCAAAGTCCTGTTCCAAAATCAGGCCCCTGTTTATTATTGCTCTGTGAATGAGGATGTTGCGTTTCTTTTCTGATAATAATTTCGACATTACATTCAAAATGTGTTTAAACTATTATACATTTCACTCACTCAATCTTTCCACTTCGCTACAAGCTAATGTAGTTCTTACCACTCTCTCTTCCCTTTCACAAGCTGAATCGAATGCATTGTTCCCACGCTCCTCGCAAATATTTTGCCTTCTCATTAAGATGGACAGCTTCTCTTCAAGAAGCCACATCACGGAAAACATGATTGCTTCTCTTATCATTCCCGCTGTACTTTAGCATGTGACCACCATTCTACACAATTAACAATTAAGCATTCTTTCGCTCTGGATTCGGTTACTGTCCTTGCTTCATGTTATGATCGAAATTTTTATCACAGACTTTTAATTTTCCTTCATACATTCATGACCAGCGAAGTCTCCACACTGAGGACAATTCTGCGTTAAGTACTGCTCCATGACGATGTTAAAAAGTGTGAAGTTATAGCTATAACATTTCGGACTATTAACGGACTATTCCCCCGCAAATATTGAACGAGAGAACCCAGTGACTAATGGATTGCAGGATAGTGATTTCATTGAATTATTTTTGATTCATTGGTTTTCAAGCCAGAGTATGTTAATGCACCACCGTGCCGGGAGACCTATCCAGATTTGAAATTCTGTAACAATTTAGAATAGAATCTTGAATATGGAACTCTTTGTGCCTTTCCGAGAAAGTGATCATAACAACGTCCGTCTCGATTTTTTTTTTTTTTTTTTGGAGAGTATATCGACAAAATCCAAAACCATTAAATTGAATTTCATAAAGGCAAAGGTGTGAAGATGCAGGTCGGACTTCAGAAGGTAAACTGAAAGGAAACGCTTCACCTTGAGTCAGTTGAGGAACAATGCAGATGATTTTAAAAGGTAAGACGCCCTTGGAAGATAACGTTAAAACCAATGCCGTAAAAAAACAAAATTAAAGCAACAGTTGAAAGTAAAATGATTTTCCATGTACATACATATCACCACGTACAATCTGAGATCCTTTTACTGCGGGCATGTCTAGCAAATCTATAGACGGCTACGTGGATGATTAGTGAAATATGTAAAACATTGAAGGAAAGACAGCTATAGAAAGGACAGAGAAAATACAGCAATGATGTTAAGCATAGGGCCTATCTATATATGAGAACTATAGTCATGTAGGAAATACGGATTATCAAAATGCAGGTTGAGAAGGATATGGTGGATAATGCTAAGATAGACCCCAATAAAATTTACCCAATAATTTAGTAGGAAAATAAAAGTAAAGGAGGAAGTTAAATGCATCAAGATTCAGAGTGGTAGATTATATTATGCAGGGAAGGGCATAGCCGACAATCTTAACTCATATTTTCCTTCCGTATTCTGCTACGAAGATGTTAGCAATATGCCAGTAAGTGTAGAAAAAATATTCTTTTATTAAGTGTTGGCCATAAGAAACTACGGATTAATGAAGGACATGGGAAGCAGTCAAACTAGTTGTCTCTGTTTCACCCCAATTTCTGAAATGTTAACTGATTCTTGCTCTTGGATAATCTACTCAGAGTATTTGAATATGGACACAAGCAGTTTTATGTAACAACCCGCTGAACCTGAGACCATTCTCAGTCACGTAGCCATTCTTCATGTAAAGGGCATAGACTCTGAAGTGATTCTTGTTCGGGACAACCTAATCATAGCAATTGAATGTCGTGGCATGGAACTTCATGTAGTGACCTGCTAAATATGAGAGCATTCTCAGAGGAGTAGCTACTTGTTATGTATAATGACAACCAATCATAAAAAATCTGTATTCCCGTTGGACTCTGTGTGGGTTTCCTCATTTTACTGGTTTGGTCCAGTCAGAACTGAAAGACCACAAATACATAAGTCCGAGGTGGGACAATGCTGGTTGATGCCCTGTGCAATGACCAGTAATAAGGTAGCCCAGGTAGTCAGGTGACGTTGATCGAACAGGATGGAGATCCAATAGTTCAATTGACGAGGAACAATATCAGAGTCTGGAGCTCAAATAGGCAGGGGCGATATCACTTCAGCAACCAGAGACGAGCCATCGCCGTTAATGAGAACCCCATGGACACCATGGAGATATTTTCATTGAAAGCTCATGGAGGATAATGGATTCTAACAGGCTGCACAAAGCTACGCAGTTTGCCAACCCACGCGCTTCTCTTTAGTTGAGACAATGAAAGTTAACTGCCGGTATATACATTTTCTGTACCATTCTGGTCATTATTACAAGGGGTGATAGTTTTATCAGAATTGGCTTTCCTGGGTGGGCTCGGATAAATCTCTCTGTTCAGCGCGCGAGACTCGAGTCGGAGCACGTGGGTGAGGTAAAGAGGCATCTGGGGCTGGGTAGTTAGCGGTTACTAACCCAGGATGAAAAATTCAAGAAACTTCAGGAATTCAGCAAGTCCAAAGGACTGGGATTGTTGCAATTGAAGTGGACACCTCCAGGAATACGTATTGGGGTGTCGCCGCCATCTGAGAAGTTTTCCGGTCACCCTGACTGTGAAGGGAGTTTCAACAATTACAAAAAAACATAAACAGTTGGCTATTTAATTGAGGATTTGATGGCGTTGTAACAAAAAATAAAAGCTCAGGCAGAACGGCAGAGATTGGTATCGGAAAAGGGATGTCGACATAAAGTAGAAGCCGTGTTATATAAGTTACAACAGCAAGGAGTAGAATATGAAGATAAAGCAGAAGCAGAGCGAAATAGATTTGAAGAGAACACAAAATGCTCCAAAAGTAGGTAGGAACCTTTAGAGAAAGGGCTAGATGTTCTGAAAGGTATTGACTCGATGCATCTGAACCAGGTGGAGCAGCGCAACTAGGGAAGGAGAGAGTGGACTGATTAAGGAATCAGTGTAGTGATTAAAGACGGCTATGACTGTGATTCCGAATTCAGCACAGGAATGGAAGAACAACAATAGTGATCATGCGAAGGGTTTAAAGCAGCGGGACCAATTGCTGCACGGAGCGGTATGATATGTGCTTTTTGATCTAAAAAGGGGGCGAAGGTGAATATGGAGATGATTATTGGTATGATATAGTAGACGAATCTACTAGATACGGTCATGATAATTACGAAGCAACATTTCCCGAGGAACTCCCACCAACAGTATACTAACGGGAGCTGGTACACCCTTCTGCACGATTGGCACCCCTAGTTACTATCAGAGAGGGGGAGCAGAGGGAGCAAATCAAATCAAAACATAACTAACACTACACCGTTCGGTGTACAGCAGCTTAAAGATATTGCGAAGTATAATTGGAAATGTGTGCTCAGAGACGATCCTCGAGAACTTTTCCAAGCAACCAGTCATCAGAGAGCAATGCATGTCCGAGATAGACTGTGTTCCTAAAGGTGTATTGAACAGCATTGGAGCTGGACCATTTAGGAACAGAGGCCTCAAGTAGATGGTTGAGGACAGTTGTGTCTCACTGAACCAATGAATCTCAAATGGCACCGGAAAGGTCTGATCCTTCCGAACCCACAAAAAATGAGGCATGGGTACTGACGAAAGTGAGGAGAGCGGGGGGAAAGAAGTAACAAAGACCCAAAAAAAAATCTCCAATGGGAAGGTAATGACTATTAAATATCAAACTGTCTGGAGAAATTAGGGAAAGAGACATTAAATTCTATTTCTGTGGTCACGGGTGACATATTAAGTGGAATGTCCAAATCTGAAACGAGAAAGTGCGGAGCAAGGCGGTTTGCCGTTGGAGGAGCCAGTTAGACTGAGAACACGAAATAATATGGTGGATAAACCACCATCCAGGTAATTGTACCCTGATTCTCAATGACGGTGCCTGGCCACAACAACATGGGTGTGAGGCACAAGGTATGATAAAACCTGAAGACCTCCTAGTTAGTGATTAGGTTGGAAGCCGCCCTGTTATAGTTTATGGACACTAGAAGATCCTGAAAGCATCGTCAACATCAGTAATGTAAAATAAAAATGCAGATTATAAGACACAATGTAAAATTACCCTACGTGAGCTCACAGGACGCTCACAAGTGAAACATGTCAGCGTAACATCGGAAGTTAGAACAGGAGACATAGCATTGAAACATTTAGTAGTGTCTGTGGAATTGCCCTGGGAGCAGGAACATGTCGTGAGGAGTGACTGTATGGCCAAGGCGGGGCTTGCTTTGACCCAGTTAATTGTATGATTTGGAAGATGCCAACTGGGAAGAATACAGACACCGCATGCAGATCCCAGTAGGAGAATATCAGGGTAGAATATGCACAATGGGTGAAATGTGGTTAAAACCGAGGAGATGAGCAATGATCAGAAGGTGCAAAATTAAGTAAGGTAATACAAAGTTTGCTACAACAAGGGATATTGACGCCAGTAGCCGCCAATAATAACCCACCCATCTGGCCAGTGAAGAAACTAGATGGTAGCTGGAGGTTCACAATAGATTATCGATAGCTGAATAAAGGAATTCTGTTAACAGCCCCAACGGTAGCAACTAACCCGGAGTCAGAGGTCAAACAGAATGAAAGAGCGCAATGCTTGACAGTTTCATTAATAAATAGATGATTTTGCATGTTCCAGTCGAAAAAGTGTATCAATGCAAGTTTGCATTTACCTTTCTGGGACTGCAGTATACATGGACTGCCTTACTAGAGGGGTTCCATAATTCCTTGTCTATATTTCATCAGGGCTCAGGGGGAGGTTGAATGTGATTTTCAAAGCTCGAGTGCTTGGTGCAATGTGTAGATTATATACTGCCGAAGACTGAAACCAAGTGAGAACATTATGGGCTATTGACAGAACTGATGCAATTATTACTTGCATTGGGACTAGAGGCAAACCGTAAAAAGCACAGGTGATTAAACAAGTAGTTAGTTATTTGTGAAAGACTTTGACATTGGGAAAAAGAGAAATTGAAAAACGAAGAGGAGAATCGGTGATGAAACTGCCCCTTCCGGGATAACTGAAAGGGCTGTGGTCCTTTTCGTGGCTGGTAGGTTAATCTCGGGATGGATTTTCCAGTATGGCAGCTCATTTAATGGAATGAATCATTCTCATTGCAAGAGTCAACAACTGATACCACCCCCTTAGTAGTGCTGTTTCAGGCGACGCATGGGAATTTAAGACCTGTTGTGTATGCATCACGCATGCTCTCAGCGGTTCAACAGCCGGATGTTGTTTGTGAAAAACATTTGTTAACTGTCCTCTGGGCGGTACAGCATTTCAGCATCCGACTACATAGTGAGATTGAACCCACTTTCAACAAAATCACTGGATGGACACAAAGGAAAAATTTAAAACAAACCGTATTTTTTTTTTTATATATATAGTTGATGATGCGTGGAGAACCGTATGTCACTCTCTGATATCTTCATGTTTACTAATTCCCGTTGTTCCCTGCAGATGTGTCGGCGGTGGAAGAGCCGACAACAAAGACTCTGGTGAGCCACTGCAGGAGGAAGGCACGGAGGTCCATCCTGGCATATAATGCACCTGCTGCCGCCATGCCAACCGTCATCGGCACCCAGCAAGACCACTCAGGATTGTGGAACTTGTGTGAATTTCCATTAGCTGAATTTTATACATAGAGGAGAAATTCAAAATATGGATATCTTTGGAATGTGTATCAGTGTATGGCGAGGTTACGCGGGGACGTCATCACTTTGATCAGTTGACGCTGCAGAAGCAGCGACACTATCAGTCGACAGTCTTTGAACAATAAACCAAACCCGTAATTGTTCCGGGCTTCGAATCTTATAACCAAAATGCCTACTTCATTCAGGCGTCCTGCAACCAAAATCCATTTACTGGAGCTCCAGTAGTTCAGACTGATGACCGTGAGTGCGCCTTGTGGAGAGTTTGCGCACATGCACCCGGCTGTGTTTCACATTACTGCCCATCTGCAGTGACCTCTTTATTCTGTTCCTTACAAAGTTTTATCTCATTCGTTCAGTATTTATAAATCATTTCAAAATCTTTTAGAAAAAAAAACTCTTATTTTTATTGTACACAAACATATAACTGAGCGTAATCCGTAATTCTTCAAGCCCTGAAATATAAAGGGTTAACAACATCTCATCTTGACTGTAATTGATCTGATTAGTGATGTGCAACAATTCACTCTTGTTGTTCTACCCCGCTTGCTTGAAGTAACAAAAACATATCCATTGATTCGCAGTATACAGCACATTTTTCAATGTTTAAGTAGCTAACACATGCTTACATGTATACAGGATAATTTAAAAATTATATATACGATTTTAGTCCTGTTTTGGGACATTAGACTAAAACATATCGGTTGTGTAAAGGTGTTACTGATGAAGGCACCGCATTCTTATTTTCGCCGGTGGTTTCCTTTATTTGAACCTATTTATTTGAATAGAAGCTGTACGTAGCTATTTTCACCTTGCAGTTTCTTTAACCGGGAATCCACCGTACGATGTCTGGATTTATTTTCGAGTGAATTGGACTTGCAAATAAAGAACACCGAATTTCACTTAGACATACGAAAAAAATGTGCCGGTAACTCGAAATATATGTGATGTCAAAAAGAAAAGAGTGACTATCTCCGCCGGGTCACTCCTGATATCACTACGCAAATAGCAACAAAAGCTGAGATTCCCTGTCATTGTGTTCCTCTGCTCTTTCGTTCACTCGGCGGTACATTGACCGTACATCTCTGTCCTCTGAACTGTCCTCTAAAGTCCAGACCGTAATACGTTGCACGGAAACGCTGTGCACATCACGTGACCATTTCCTGCTGTGCAGAGTGCTATACGTGTCGTTATTTATTGCACATTTGCGATACTGATGCTGTTGTTTAAAAATTGCCCCAATCAGCAGTTCATTTGCTGCAAGGGTGCGGACATGGACAAATAAGGACATGACTAATACGTCCTGATATCCACTGACAGTGTGGTCAGTGATGACTGGACATAATTACTAACAGTGTGATTGTGCCAAGGAGCATTTTTCCAAAGAGCGATATTCTTATGGCGTTCTGGTCTTATAGTGAGAGATGTTGCTTTCATTGTTTCCATGATGAGCCGAGACAAAGTAATGAAATTACCAGCAGACTGAGAGATAGTTCTGAAGAAACAGCGATGTTCTCAGTGTGAGAGATCGTGGGACCGAATAAGCTGTGATAATAACATCGCAGTACTGAGTGAACTGGGCAAGCAGAGACATTATCCATGTTGTCGGTGGCATGTCAGAGGAAGCGCAGATAACACCAGTGTGGTCAGTTATGTGACTGTAGATCTGTGACAGTCCTGTTCTTTGCAGGAATTGATCATTTAGAAGTAGGGAAATATCCCAGTTCCACTCTTCACAGCAGAGCAAGGAAATAAAATTATCTGCCTCGTAAATATAATCCTTTTTAATTTATCTATCTATCTATCTATCTATCTATCTATCTATCTATCTATCTATCTATCTATCTATCTATCTATCTATCTATCTATCTATCTATCTATCTATCTATCTATCTCTCTATCTCTCTCTCTATCTATCTATCTATCTATCTATCTATCTATCTATCTATCTATCTATCTATCATTCCATCTATCCATCCATCCACATATATCTATATATTTGTATGGGCACATAGGCTCGAAACTAAAGAAAACTTTTGTTTAAAATAGCCGCGGTGACAACTTCTGTAGAAAAAAAAACAGAATCGTAACAGAATCGTAACAGGATACACTGCAAATCACTGTGAGAATCATGCAAGGTAAAGTCCAGGAAAAACATCGATGTTAGCATTGTGTTTTGTCCATACTGTTTTGGTTTGTTACTTTAATTCTTATTCATTTTTAGTTATTTTTTGCTGGAGTTGTTTTTCCGTTTTTTTCTGACAATGGCGTATAACTGTGCAGGAAGAATTTCATAGTAAAATGTGTTTTTTTTTCTCTCTTGGGCAGTTCTATTATTTCGGGATTCAAAATCTTGGCTCAGTGGTAGGAATAATGGTTCAGATTGGAGACTTCCTCGGCTGCGGTGAAAGCCATGACGCATTCTGTGCCTTGTTTTGCCTTTTACTCTCAATGAAGGTTTGCAGCATCGCCTTCTTCGGCTTTGCATCTTGTAGCTGTTGTCAGCTGCCTGGTCCGGGAAATGGTTTTGCATGCTGTAGTAGGTAAATCTGTATCGCACCAGCATGGGAGGTTTTCCGCTATCATCACTGGTTTGGCTCGCCTGTCTTAGGGGTGTACCAGGGTGTTACCACTGTGGCAGGCAAACAGTTACTTGGAGCCATAAGTGAGAGCAGGGTGGCAGGTTGTGCCCAACGCTGGACAAGCTACCCCTGTGTGGAGCACGACCTACCCGCCGTCAGAGGTGCCAGACAAACTATTCCTCATGGAAACGACTGCTGGCTTCCTTGGTTACATAAATCCGGGAAAGACACTCCTGGATTGACCGGCTTTCCCACCCCAAACCCCAGTTTTGTGTGAATGCTGAGTAATTTGCGACCCTGTTACAAATTAGTGTCACGAAATAACGACAGTACACTGCATACGATTTAAAAAATTATATTTTATTAAAGGAAATCGGGTGAAAGTACGGGAGTGGGGAAGGCTGGAAGAATTGGATCAGCCCATGGTTGAATGGCGGTGCAGTCTCGATGTGCCGAATGGCCTACATCTGCTGCTACGTCTGATGGTCTTATGGACGTATTTATGAATCTTAACTTAACGGTTAGAAAAAAATACTGAATGGAAATGACCCATTCTAATTAAGCAGTAAAATGTGCACGTTGGGGCTCATCTTGAAATTCTCAGCCCTCGGTCTGCGTGAAAGCTCACAGTACCTTCCGAACGTCGCTCGCAATCCATCAAGAACAAACGGATGCCACAGGATGGGATCCTAAGATAGGTCCTCCTCAGCGTCTTCGCCCTTATCCCGTCGAACAACAGCCCCAAGACCACTCTCAGTGTCGCTCACCAAAACAAACAAAAAAAAATTCTCTCCCCATTTTTGCCATCCTATTTGAATGGCCCACATTCCTCATCAGTAATCATCTTCAACAATAACCTGAAAAGGCTCAAAGAGGAATAGGGAAAACAACACATTCCAAAACATAAATTGACGCTTCGGCCCGAATCTGACCTGACAAATCATCCTCACACGCTTGACGTTTTTCGTATTTTCTGTATTTTCAACAAATATGAGCCATTATTTTGCAGTTTCCAATGTTTTGATTTTACACAAAAATTCCTTGGCCTTTGCTTGACCGAACGAAAATTATCACGGAGAAACGGGTAAGAATTTCTCGATATCCATGCCTCACGTTTCTGGGAAATTTGCCCTCATATCTTCCTCCCGCGTCACAGCTGGGACGAGGATCTTCATGTCGTTACTTAACACAACGAACACCTCGTCCTCTGTAACTTCCTACGTCTTCTACGGGAACTTACGACGATTCACATCCCTTACCATACCCCGCTGACTTATCCGCCTTCGGCAGGTATCACTTTCTACATTACAGCCTTCTCAACCATCCCTCCCTACTGGTCTCCAGCAAGCTTTACAAGAGCCACACCTAAATCTACGCCACTTCCCTCACGAAACACCGTGCGCGACAATCTGTTCTTGCAGGTCCGACGGTTATATCCAGTTTTTATGGTGTGTCAGCCTCCATATTAATGAGAAACATTGTAGATTCGGGTACCGCATTGTAGAATACCATCGCTTCGCAGAAACCCTCTAAAATCAACGCCTTTGGCATGAGCGAATGAATGCGTAAAGAATTGCCAGTATTCCTATCCAGATGTATCTGCGGCCGATCAGTAAGGAAGGATACCCAGTGAATCCCAGTTTAACTGGCAAATTGAACTTAAAACTGCCGTGCAGCTGAAGGAAAAGTTTCACGGTGAAGACTTGCTCTGTGACTCGCCTCTTAAAATATCCTAATTTCTGTCCACACATGGCAGGGAGCAAGAGTATGATTGAATATTCCCCACTAAACGAGAAAATATTTTAGCAAGTCACACTAATGTTGATGCCATTCAGAAAACGAACCCCGCTTCATCATATTGTATTCGGCAGTATGTTCCGTGTGCGGATCACATCCAGGCAGCACTTTCAGCCTCAAGAGTAATAAACAAGGTTACAGTTAAACCTCAGAAACTCCGAGATCCCGTGCGAGTCAGAAACCAGTTCTACCGAGAAATATATCTCCGTCCGTCACTGTTCTTCTCTACCTCTTTCCAGTCGCTACTGGAAAAAGCTGCAATTGTACAGAAAAGAAGTTACTCTTTGCTATCTGAAAAAAAATTGGAGACAGATTATAAATGATGCCTTAGTAAAAACGCACAATAACCCGACGTATTGATTACTGGCGCTGTTGAGAATAAAACGGTGGAGTACCAGTTGTAAAGAACTGTTGTCGCAACAAAAGTCAGCTGTTTACGAGTTAGAGTAAAATCAATTCACAAGAAATGGTGAGTCAAATAGAGAGCCTGGCAGCCTGACAAATGGTATTTCAAGTGACAGAAGGTAAAGCATGTTCTCAAATGAGCCGAGGGCCACATATCGATATCAGTTCCATCATGGATACACTGGTGAGGGATCCAACAGTGATGATACGATTTCCGCATATTTCTCATCACACAACGTTACCAATTCCGCAGTGGATACAAAGAGGTCATCCTCCAGTTAGTCGAGGGCCGCATATCGTCACGAGTTCCACGATAGATTACGAAGTGAGGCTTTCTCGAGGGGATGCAGGGCTGCACATTGGTACGAGTTCTACACTGGATGCAGAGTGGTGAGTCATTTTTTTAATAATCCGACGGCCGCTCAGCTTCAACAGTAGGCACGCAGTGGTGCAATGCAAGAGCAGCACGAGAGATGATGGAAAGTTGAGCTTGAACGTATCCAGAGTTCATCTGGATCATCCCTCTGTGGTCTTCCGCCTCAGTCGTTTATCTGTACCCTCCGCCTGTATCTCATCCACGTACCTACACTGAAATGATGGAACTGAATCCGTCTCTACCACTCTTGTTGGCAGATCATTCCACACTCGCTCGACCCTCTGCCTTCCCATATACCGCTCCTGTATTTTTCGCCTTTCTCCCTAAACCTATAATATCTAGTTGCAGATTCACTCAGAGAATCTGAGGGCACGGACTTTGTATATAACTCCGGTAACTTGATGTACTTCTGTAAGATCACCACTCATTTTCTTGCTCTCTAGGGAATAAATTCCTGATATATTTGACATTTCCCTAAAATTCTTGGCTTCAATTCCCGAAAACATCCTGGTAAATTATCACTGCAATCTTTGAGGTTTAGGGATATCTTTAAATATTAGATAGGTGACCAGAATAGCACACGATATTCCATCAGCAGCCTCACCAAGGTGTTGTACTACTTCAACATAACGTCCCAACTCCAGTACTCAGTGAATACGATTAGAGCTCAATACGTCCCAATCTGCCTGTGATATCGTTTTCCTGGAATTATGGATCTGTATTCCCAGGTCTCTTTTTAAAGTTCGCACAATGCAGTCCTACAGTTCAGTATGTTCGACTTACTCTGTTCTATGTTTTTCTCCCAAAACACACCACCTCACAATTGCCCGTGTTAAATTCCATCTGCCATTTTTCGGCCCGTTTCCCAGCCAACCAAGATCACGCTGGAAGCTTGGATAACATTCCTATCTGTACAGGACGCCCCGATCTTGGAGCCGTCCGCAGTTTTTCTGACTTACTTGTCCAAATAATATATATATTATATACTATACAAATACTATACATATACTAATACCAATCTCTGCGACACAATGGGTACGGTCAACAAAATGAACTGTTCACTCTGCTAATCCACTGTTGGGTTCACTTTCTTTTAAATTGATGTGTTTGAATGAAAATTGGAAGTCAACTTGCGATTCTCACATGGGAAAAATGTAGTGACTGTGCGATGTTTCATGGGGACATAAACAGCAGTATTGGTGTTTCAGCGCACACTTTCCCTGAGAATATAATGTGCATTACACTTTATGATATTTCATTCAGTCTGGGTGGCAAACATTAGCCCAGCCAGGGAACTTGCGGACAGATCACTGATTTTAGTTTCTAATACTGTTCAAACTGTGTATTGATGGGGAATGGTTTTAGAATTGTGGCAACTCTTGCTCAAGTCTTTAAAGTTAAATAGGTTGCACCACACGTCACGGGTATAGGATAAGGTTTTGAAGTCTTTCCCTAGGAGCAGTTCAATTCCTCATACCGAACAGTCCATGTGTGTCTGCAGGAAATGAACGTTCAACAATCGGTCCGAAAAACTGCTGTTAATGTCGCATGGGCTCGTATTTTTTTTTTAGTTACAAAAATCCCTGAAATATTGGTGACGATCTTTCTTACATGCTTAGAATAACAGGCGTACCACGAGTTTTATTGTAAAATATTTCATCAGCTGTTTCTTTCGTTATTCCAATGATTCGAAACGACTAGCCTTTATACACTGTTCGGGTCAAATTTCACCGGTTTTTCCATTTGACATGTGAAGGTATAGAAAATGTACACAATATAAAGGATGGAACGAGCGAAACGATAAATGATCCTATTTCCCCCTTTAATACCGTGTACTCTATTTCACCTGCCGAGCTAATGCCCCGCTCTCAATGTCGGAAGCGAATGTGGCCGGCGAATGTGAGAAAATAAATCTGTTTGAAGTTGATTGTCGATGTTGATTGTTCAGGATGATTGTCTATGTTAGAATCGACACTGACCAGAAAAGGTCCCGTTCAGCAGCAGAAAACAGGTGTCTTAGAAATTACCTTGATAACGTTCATATTATCTTTAGTTTAAAAGTAAATAACTTGTAACATCGCTTGGGGAAAGGAATTTATGGTCCAGTGACGGAGTGAAAAACACTTTAATGCCAGTGTTGCGTAGTTGTTTGTCCCTAACGTGACTGACGTGTTAACCACACTAATTGCCTCAGTGGAATTAATCTGAACTGCATAAAACTCTGTTAACCCTATCACGTTATCCACATGATCAGTAGGAACGTTCCGTACAACTGAACGCCACTTCTAACGGGATATGGGATATCCAGCGATTTATTACATCGCGAGCATTTTCTATCCTGCAATTGTAGCGATCAGTGTCCCTGGTAAGGTACCGGATTTGGTAACGGCGATGTGTATGGTGCCGTCATCTTGCTTTTGTTCCGCTGCACTGTTTTTACTTCTACTGAACATAGAAACTACCTTCGTTTGAAATGTGCTTCAAGAATTGAGGATTCAAGCATCTGATAGATTTGTTATTCAGTTTCCATATTTTTTCAAAGTGAATTTTTTTCTTCCGTCAATACGTTGGTGCCGATATTGCCAGAGTTTCATAGTTTCACATTGCTCGTCTCTCTGAACCGGCAGTAGTCGCTTTTCCAGTTCAGAAGCTCTACCAACTGCCCGGCCAGTCGAATATCGGTTCTCAAGTCTGATCTTCCATAAGCCAATAATTTATAGCTTATTTATTAAATTTCATGATTTCACCACAAATAATTCCTTCAGCTATTTTACCTTAAATAGTGGATACGGTGTTGTTCATGGAGCGATCGACCATTCCGTCGTGGAAAATCATATCCCCGCCCCTTAACTGCCGTAAATTTGACAACCCACTGCCACTTCTCTCTATTATTGTCCAGCCGGAGTGCTCGGACAAATCCCGCAGAAATTGAATTTCTAATTTTCACTTCCAAAAAACAACTATACCCTTCATGGCATTGGAAGAATGGTGGGCATTCAGACATTTGCAGCTAACCAGATTTACATGTTGTTCTTTTTTCTATCTCTCTCTCCAAATTTCCTGCAGTTAATTTAACGGCGATTGTGATCCTATCTCGGGGAAAATGCGGACTCTCCAAATGTATCACCTGTTACCTGGTTGGAATGGCAACAGCAGATATGATGGTCGTTATAGTTTTCGGTTTTCTGCAAGAGACCAACAACATCTACGTTTATTCCAGATCCCTGCTCATCACTCCTGTATGCGCCCTGACAGTTGTATTTTTTATTATGACGAGGGACTGTTCTGTTTGGTTTACAGTCAGTTTTACCTTTGATCGCTTCATTGCAATATGTTGCGGAAATCTCCGGGAAAGATACTGCACTGAAAGAACAGCAACTGTGGTGATCGTCACCGTTATCCTATTGAGCTGCGGGAGAAGTGTACCGTATTACTTTGCCATTGAACCTCACGTCATTATTGACAACATACCGTGGCGTTGCGCCAGCACACCAGAATACGCGACTTTACCTGTGTGGAAAGTATTAGAATTACTGGATAGCATTTTAACACCATTGCTACCAATCGGTTTAATTCTAGTCTTCAATGGGTTTACAGTAAGGCATATAATTGCGGCAAACAGAGTCCGCAGAGGGCTTCGGAACAGCAACGATAATCAGAAAGATACGGAGGTGGAAAACCGAAAAAGATCGATGATTCTGTTGTTTGCTATTTCAGCTAATTTCATAGTATTTTGGATGCCCTATCTAGCTCATGCCCTGAAATGGCAACTACAAAACTATTTTTATGAGGACAAATATTTGAGTTCCCCGGTATATATACTACAACAGTTTGGGGGCATGTTGCAAATTCTAAGTATGTGCACCAATACCTGTATCTATACACTGACACAGAGGAAATTCAGAGTAGAGCTGAAGGATGGAATGAAGTATGTGTTTACATTAAATGGCCATCTGTGCAGATAACGCCCAGGTCCAATTGCAATTCAGCGGAGTTTTGGAATAAAACACTGTTAAAAATGAACAGGTTTCTCATAAATTCTAACAATCATTTGCCTGATCATCCTGAAATTGCACGAAAACATAGAAAATTGCATACTTCATGCAGCTAAGTTAGGAAACTGGGCAAACGTTCAATGAGTTGGCGGGATTGCTACATATCTTTAAGTACACACCAAACTATCACAAACAATTGACAATCGCAAGGGCAGGAATGGCTTCTAGACTTTCCCGGTTTCAAATGTTTCAAAATGGAGTCCGATAAAAGACAGCAGAGAGAGTACTATTGAACCACAGGGAGAGCATGACAGCACACAGCAGCAGAAAAGGAAGATCCTTATCAATTCCCCGCCATAATTCTCACTTGCTTCTTTTACGATTGTAGGATATAAGCCATCAGACTCTACAGTGCCATCCAACTTACTATTTTCTGAAGATCCAGCATTCCTTCCTCATCAATCTCAACACATCTCTGCACACTCTGATTTCTTCACCTCAGTAGATACCGTCAAAAACTCCCCATTTAGTAACTAGACAACTTGCAGGGACTCGGACCAAGACGTTCTATCATTAACCTGTCCTCTCCTTGCTTAACTCCCTTTCCTTAAATAAACAATAAAATGCATTATGATTATGCTTGATCCTGATCGTCGAAAACATTTCATGGACTCTTTTTGGCATTTCAAATCAATCTTTTGAGTATCCTCCTGCTGCCTCTGTCCGTAACAGATCGAGTTTTTATTCTTGTTTCCTAAAACTCTTTGTATATTTTACTCTTCTTGTGACCGGATTTTCATTTCCTCTTCAGTCACTGGTTCATCTTCTGTTTTGTTTAATTAATCACTAATTACTGGTTAAGGCTAAGCCAGCGACAATATTTAGTGCTCAATGACAAATCCAGGGTAGGACCAAACCCAGTTTACGCGCCTGATGTTGATATCCAACATTTAAGACAGGAGGAGTACCTGCTGATGGACGCCCTGCAACTTGGGTCAGCCACTGCAAAGGGTCGGTAGAAACGGACCACAGTTTCATGTTGTTCTGCTACTCCAGAATGAGGGGCCAGTTTGGAAATTTAAAGCCCTCAGTAAGTGCAGTAGGAAACCACAACAGGACGTCACATAAGTTACAGAAGTGCAAATAATTGGTGTGTAATATTGACTCTGAGTGCAAGGAATTGTAAGGCTTCGCACGGTTTATTGTTATAATTTTTAAGTGAATGAAGTTCATTTTATAATAATCTCCCGCCGACTGCGTATCTGCAAAACGATGTGAGTCTAGATTGCATAGTCCAGCTATCTTCAGCCTCCTTAGAAAGTACACAATTGCCTGTGTTGTAATGTACTTGCCACTATGTAGCTCTCTTCCCCAACTGATCAGGATCTCCCTGTGATCTATGATAACCTTCTCTACTATGAACAGCATGTCTTAACTTATCAATCAATTCTTCTGCATTTGAATTGTGCGTGTAGTGTTCCGCCCTCTGTAACGGCCTCCTTTGGCGTCTTGCGCCCCCCCCCCACCCCCACTCTGTGAGTATTGCGCCGTCCATGACGCTCAGCTCTGCTTCTTCCTCCTCCATTTCCGTCCTTTGGCAAGAATTGCGCAGCCGCAGTGATGACCCCTTCTCAGCTGCTCAGCCCACATCCTCTTTCCGGACACCTTTGCTGGTTTTCGACCTGCTCCGGGTATTTTCATTGCTAATTGCCGATGAGACATCAACCGTTTCGATCTCAACACACTTTTCCCCTGTTCCAATCACACTCCTTCTGAACTCTCTGCTCTACCGTTCTCAGCATTAATCGAACCTCACAATCAAACCCGCAGTTTGGGATGTTATAATAGTCTGACGGAATTACCTGTGCCTTGAAGAGACAAAGCGAGTCCTCTCAGTCACCTCCTCTTAGATACCTCTTGAACAGGACCCCACTAGGGATCACAAGCCATTGCACCCTGCACCTTTACTTACCTTATTAGCTTTGGGGATCTCCCATCCACTGCCACTAACATCATAGTTCACTCGCCTCACACTTCACGTTCTACCCCCTAACCAAAATCCACAAACCTGTCTTCCCTGTAGACGCATTGTCTCTGTTTGTTCCGGCCGCTCTGAACTGGTATCTGCATACGACGACTCATTTTCACATCCCGGTTCAAGATTTTGCTATTTAAATCGCTAGCAGTTAACACATTCCTGATCTTTTCAGTGATTTCCAGTTCCACGGCGTTGATATCCAGTACCAATAAACATCCATCCACCGCAGAAAACTTTCAAAACTGTCTGTATTTGTTTTTGAACATCAGGTCCAATCCGATCCACTCCATCACCAGTCTCCGCCGTTTAGAATTTCAAATTCGTCGCATACATCCCAGTTATGCATGCATTGTTGTCCGTTAAATGGAATAGTCTATGTTTCAAGCCTACACTAGTATCAGCTCCAGGCAATTCCTACACTACATCAACGACTGCATACGTGATGCTTCCTATAATCTTCAACTACTTTGACTCCGACATAGCCTTCAAATTTACCTGGTCCATTTCCACAGCTCAGACACGGTCCTTAACCTTTCTAAATTTATCGCTGGAGACAGATTATCTACTGATTTATTTTATAATTCAACTGACTCTCACTGCTAACTGGACCCCACCTCTACCTGACCTGTTACTTGCAAAATCACCACCCTCTTCTCTCAGTTCTTCCGTCTGTACTGTATCTGCTTTCCTGACGAGACCTTTCCTTCCAGAACTACAGAGATGCCATCCTTCTTCAAAGAAAGGAACTTCCTATCCTCCACCATCAACGCTACCGTTAACCGCATTGCTTCCACTTTGTGCTCATCTGTCTTCAGCCCGGCATTTCACCACGCCTCCACGGACAGCGATCCTCTTGCACTTCCCTACCACCCCGCTAGGATCCATCTCCTGCACATAGTGCTCCGTAACTTCCACCATTTCCAAAGGAATCCCACCACGTAGCATATATTTCCCTTCCTCCCTCTTTCTGCATTCCACTGGGTTTACCCCCTTTGCGACGCCATTATCCATTTAGCCATCCCTATTGACCTCCTACCTGGAACTCATCCTTCCATGTGGAATAAGTGCTACACCTACTCCAACACCTCCTCCCTCACAAACGTTCAGAGCACAAGACAGTCCTTGCCGGTTAGGCGAAACTTCATTTGAGTGTCTGTTAGGGTGATATACTCTATCCAGTGCGCCCGGTGTGTATGTCATTGAGATCCGATGTACAAACGTTTTAAGACTGGGTGACCACTTCGCCCATCACTTACTCCCCATCCGCCGGAAAACGAGCATCCCCCGGTGATCATCAATTTTAATTAAACTTCCCTTTCACATACCGTAGTGTCAATAGATGGCCTTCACTTGGTTTGGAAGAGTAGCTGATGGCATTGTGTCTCGGTAGCTTCCAAACTAATCGCATGAACATCGATTTATCGAACTTCCTATAACGCCCCACTACTCCTTCAACATTTACATTCCTATTTCCCTCTCTCACGTTATCCCCTTATTTGCTGCTCATCTCTCTGTCGTGCTCCGCCTCCCCTTTCTTCCATGGCATTCTGCACTCTTCTATCACTTTCTCCCTTCTCCAGCATTTTGATTCTTTCAAAATTCGCCTTTCCAGCTATTTGCTTCACTCGCCTCAACTAGCGGTTTCACCTGTCAATTTCTAACTGGTATTTCTTCCGCACCTTGCCCCACATTCATAGTCTGTTCTCATCTTTTGCTCCAGTCCTGATGAAGAGTCTCCTGCCGAAACGCTGACTGTTTTCTCTTTTTCTTAGATGCTCCCTGGCTGCTGAAAACCTCAAGCAATTTTTAAAGGAGAACGCAGCACATTCTTCAAACCCCAGCGAGTACATGCCCAGAGGCAGAGAACACTTCTCATATGTTAACAGTTTCCTTCCGGGAATTATTCTCATGAGCCTCATCTGGACGCTCTCCAGTGCCATCTTATTTGTTCTTATATAAGAAACCCAAAACTGCTCACAATGTTCCAAGTGAGAACGGATCACTGCCTTATATTTGCCCAACACTGCATCATTTGTCTCACATTCGATTCAGCTCAAAGTAAATGTGAAGAGTACATTTGCCTATCTCACCAGCGGCTTTAGGAAATCTTACAGGAGGACTCACTATTCTCTCTGCTTCATCGATTATTTATTAATTTGCTCTCCATTTAAAATATTGTTGGTGTCCATCTGCCACTTATTTACTGATTACCTAATCTGCCTATTGATCTTGCATAGCACTGCTTATTCCACCGGCTATCTTCATGTCATCGGCAAACCTGGCGACAAGAGCATCGTTTCATTGAGCGATAATGTGAAAAGAAGCAGTTCCACACTGAAGTGTGATGTGGCATTTGCAATGTTCCTGTCCAACAGACGATAATATGATATGGCATAGGAGCAGCTTTAGGCCACATGGCTCATCGGGTCTATTCCGCCGTTCAATCATGGGTGATTCATTTCCCGTCCTCAGCCCCATTCCTCGAACTTCTCTCCGCAATCTTGCATTCCGTGGCCAATCAAGGATATATCAGGCTCTGCCATTAATACGCCCAACGAGCTGGCCTGCACAGATATCCGTGTGAAACAGGAGCGGAGGGGTACATGAGGAAAATTATAATCCTACACTCTACTTCTCTGTCTTTGGCTGTCTGTCTGCTTACTTGTCAGTCAATCTGACTGTCAGAATCTCAGACTTTTTGACTGTCAGACACTCAGACTCCCAGACTCTCTCAAACACTCAGACAGACATACACACACCCACACACACAGACCCACACGCGGACACACACACACACACACACACACACACACACCACTCTCCCCCCACACACACACCCACACGGGCACACACACACACAGACGCAGACACCGACCCACACGCGCATAAACACACACACACTCACCAACGCAAACACATAAATAACACCGTATCTGACGCTTGTCCTTTTTTCATTCACTTCCAGTCGACCTGCATCTGTGCATCTCCCAATTTAGAGTTCTGTTTATTTTTTTCATTTTTAAACGGTCTGCCCATTCTTTTGAAGATTGCAACATTCGTTGTTTTGTTTCGTTTTACTTCTGGTAGATTTGAGATGTTGTTAAAAGTCTATAATTTCAGCAACATAACAAAATGCTGGAAGATATCAGCAGACATTTTTCAGCTCTTTGTGTGTATTCCCTTGTATCTCCAGCGTCTGCAGAATTTCTCATGTTTGTCCAACAGCAACAAGGACATCTCAGCGTTGCCATCCCGACTTTATTGAGTATGTGTGTGTGTGTGTGTGTGTGTGTGTGTGTGTGTGTGTTTATGAGTGTGTGTGTGTGTGTGTGAGAGTGTGTGTGCGTGCGTGTGTGTTTGTGTGTGTTTATGAGTGTGTGTGTGTGTGTGAGTGTGTGTGTGTGTGTGTTTATGAGTGTGTGTCTGTATCTGCGTGTGTGTGTATGCAGCCAGCAGGGTATTGAAGGACTGAGGCACAGTACGAAATGGGTAACTACAGGGACTGAAGTTAAATGTCGGGCGCTGTCGGTGAACTTCGTTTACAGATAAGTGATTAGCTAACAACAAACCTGATATATGAAAATGCAGCTGCACTCTGACAAAGCCCAGTCTTTGTAATCAGAGCTTCGGCATTATTTTCACCAGATGAGCAATGCTGAGGTAATGGCCAGGAAATTTGCTCTGCTTGTCTTCAACCGGCCAAATATTTACGTGAGTGACAATGGTATTGAATTAAATTGTTTGTTCATGTATCTTTACCAAATAAATTCTGTCAGGGGTATATCCGTATCTCTGGAGACTGATCGTCTGTATAAATAGGGCCGTTCTGAATGCATCAGATCAGAGTTTCTGCCGGAGATGTGAATTCAGAAACCATAGAGTCACAGATTTTCCCTGAAATGGTGTATCCAGTCGTCTGGAGGATAGAGGACGTTTACTATCCTTTTATTTCAGCCTTTGGAATTCCCGGTAAGCTGCAGTGTCAGAGCCGTAGGTGGGAATTGACATTTAATTCCAATGTCGTGAATGTTTCTATCGCTGGTGTGCACCGCCGCATGTCCAGTCCCAGTATTCGTCATTTCAACAATGGACTGGAAGGATTGGGACTGTGGAGTCTGGGATTTGGATCTGGAAACAAACCCCAGTGGATCGGTAACCATCAGTGCAATTCAAAGAGTCTAGCTGTTTCTCATCAATGATGTGATGTTAGAGTTTCTTTACTCTTGGTCTTATAGCAGCTAAACAGCATTTACACACACTGTGTTTACCAATTGATTGTCTACATTTGTATGTGAGCGGTTATCTGAAATAGGTTTATCAATCAAACCATTGACAGGTAGCAACACTTCAGCAAATGTGAGGAGTTCCATGCTGTAGCATAAAACGTGTGGATTTTTACTGAATCTGTGCGCTACAACTGAATATGAGACAGTTCATGGACAACACCATGAAGTCTTTGTTCCGCCATTTAGCACGACAGACGTGGTGCTTCATAGTGATCTATATTCTGTAATACATTCTATTATATCTATCTTTGACACTGTTATAGGCATATGATTAGGGCAATGAGCTTGGTGCTGGACGTTGAATTCCTCTTCCTTGCCCCCCTGTGAGGGATTTAGTGGGGCATGTCATGTTTGTCTGTGAGGTTGTGTTAGAATGCGCTTTATTTGTTGGAATCAGTCAATATTCTGTTGTAATGTGAGTGAACTGACAAATGCTGGAATAGGAAACAAACTTGGACAATGCTGGAAGCAGTAAGCCCCAACAACTTGGTTTGGAAATAGAAGAGACACAAGCATTTTTTTCCCACTTATTCCATTTGGCCTGGATGTGTTTTCAGCATTTCCTGTTTTTTGTTCCGCCCTTCGACTGTTCTGTCGCTGACAGGGAGAACCAAGGATATTGATGATTCTGAAATGGAAGAATCCCTCCATGTATTCGTTCCATCCTTACGGGATGTGGAAAGCAACAGTGGAAAATGATCCAGTATTGATTCTGAGGAGTCTTTAGCTTTCCGCTAACATTTCAGATTTCGGGGATCAGTCAGGAATCGGTATTGAGATCACATTGACTGTTTTACTGTGTAAACTCCGTCCATGACTCTAGCAGCTCTGAGCACTCGCTTGAACACCACTAACTGCAGCAAAACGGTGAAATATTACAGAATCCCCTCACGCTGCTACATTAGTTTCTGCTCAGAAATTTCTCAACTTGCTGTTTCTGTTTCTCTTCCAGTGAACTTGGTAGCGATTGTGATCCTGTCCCGGGGAAGGTGCGGTCTCTCCAAATGTGTTACTCGCTACCTGGTGGGAATGGCAGCGGCCGATCTCCTGGTCGTTATCTCCGATCCGCTGCTGAGAGGGACTGCTGAGATTTATTTTCCCCGATCATTCCCGTGTGCAAACTCTGTTTTTGGTTGATTTTTGCCAGCACTGCGACCTCCGTCTGGCTGACTGTCGCTTTCACCGTCGATCAATTTGTGGCCATTTGCTGTGAGAAGCTGAAAACAAAATATTGCACCGAGAGAACGGCGGCTGTGGTTATCGGGACAGTGAGTGTGCTGGCCTGTTTGGAGAGTGTCCCCTGGGGCTTTACATTGGAGCATGTTGTAATAATTAATGGTCTTCCCTGGGATTGTGTTTACAAACCGAGCTTCGTTAACTCTCCCTCCTGGGCGGCATTTGAGTTGTTACACCGGATTTTAACCCCTTGTGTCGCATTCTTTCTGATTTTGCTGTTCAATGTTCTGACTGCCAAAAGGATTTTAACGGCCAGTCGAGCCCGCAGGGGGCTGAAGGGACAAAAGAGCGGAGAGAATGACAAGGACAGGGAGCTGGAGAACCGACGCAAGGCCATTGTTCTACTCTTCAGCATTACCGGTAGCTTCATATTGTTGTGGATAA